>NW_015118403.1:0-3799 GCF_001443285.1 Poecilia latipinna | reverse complement strand
TAAAGTATCATTTAAGATACAAGATAAAATTGTATCCTTTCAGCTGATGGCACAATTAAAGTCAAAATGGTGGCTTTGAGGTAAGTTGAGTCATTTAATCTCGCTTGTCAAATGGGTTGCATATACCTACTACTGGTATTTTGGCTGTAGCATACATATCTTAAATATTAAATCAATATTCTGAATGTACATTATTACAGAGTGGCTGTAGGCCTGTCGTGATAAACAGTAAATCAATTAATAGCACGACAAATGAAAATTATCCACCTCTTTTTAATTTATAGGCTTTATCGTTTCTCCCTGCCTTTTAGGGTTGCCACCCGTCCCTTAAAATACGGAATCATCCTGTATTTGGCTGTTAAATGTTATGTCCCGCTTTGAACCGATACAGGACGCAATTTGTTCCGCATTTCTATAAATGTCCGATAGACACGCCTATCACACACACATCAAGACTAATTGTAACAATAATGACCAAAATAAAACATACACTCTATGAAATAATCCTGTAAATTTACAGTAACATACTGGCAGCTATAGACACCAGAAGTTTACTGTAAATGCACAGTAGCTGTACTGTAATTAATCCTGACAGTAGATTACTGTCAATGCAAGTACGGTATAGATACTGTGAAATAATGGTAAACTACTGGCATCTATACCTGCCAGTAGTTTACCGTTTTTCTGAAAGAACGATAAAAAAAAAAATACTGGTATCTACAGACGCCAGGTTTTTTTTTTTTTTACCGTTCTTTCAGAAAAACGGTAAAAAAAAAAACTAAAAAAAACCTGGCGTCTGTAGATACCAGTATTTTACTGGACATTTACCTTTTCAATCCTGTAATTACCTTTTAAAGTGGTGTAGTACTGTAAGTAAATACTGTAATGACGCCAACACACCGCAGATGTGGTACCGTCAACAGGGTTTATTAGAAATAAGAGCGAGCTGCTATTCCTTAGACTGCAGCTCGCCCCTCTAACAAACTGTAACACTCAACTGAATAGCTTCACTGCTAACACACACTGAACTCTCCGCTCTTCCGGTGTTCTGTCAGATCAGCATCGGTCCTGGTCCACTCGCTCCCCTGATTCCCCGCCCACATGACAGGTCCATTACATGTGAGGGGAGTCAGCAGAGTCAGACAGGGGAACCCCATAACACTCTACACATAACAGTGATCACAATGCAACTTATAACAAATAACCATATGGAGCCCAGCAGAGCTGAAATACAGAATCGTTAAAATACTACGGTGGCCGACAGGTGCAAACGCACAGCAAACACGAAAAAAACAAATACAACAAAGAAAAGACGCAAACAAAAAAGAGATGCAAAATATATATATATATATATATAAAAACAAGTGTTCCAGACCACTAGAGCTTTGTGTCCGAGTTCAGTGTCTGCATCCTTTTAAGCTTATTCTGTCATGGGCTTGAGAAACGACCCGGTATACGGAAGAGGGGTTCTGCGAAGGCAGAGAGCATTGCAGAAAAGCTGTAGCCTTCAGCTAGCTACCTAGCCTCCACCTCGGCGTTATGTTGCTTAGCAACCGTGACACATGATTTAAACAATGTTTGTAGGCGAGAATGTAGATGTATAAATCTCACATTTCTGCTTGGTTCATCAGTGCATCGCCTAATTGCAATATTGCTCCGACGTTTTCGGAGATATCAGCACCCCTCGCCAGCTGGTCCAGGTTTAGTATACCACGGGAGAACACCTGACTCATTTGGGCTTTCCTAAATGACAGTTAAACACAGATATTAAGTCAGGTAACATCTAGTTGTAATATTTTGGTTCACTCAAATATTTCATTTATTCCTGAACAAATCGGTTTGACTTTTTAAAGTTAAGCCTAAAAATACAATAGTTTGATTAAACTGTATTGTCTTACCTGAGATCTGGAGAGTATTTGAAAAGGGATACTTTGCTTACATTCCTTGTGTAAATGTGCTATACGTGTTTGAACATTTTAGAACCAGACTAAGATTTTTTTTTAATATGCAACAGCCTTTAATATGAAAAGTGAAGAGTAATAGAGAAATCAGGAGGAAAAAAAAAGAAAACATACTTCGAGTCCGTTTTTTTTTCTTCCTTCGCCGCTCTGTGATTCACGCTGTCACCTGACTTCGGACACAGCTGTTCTTTGTTCGACTCCCTCTAGTGGTCTGGATCACTTCTGTTTTCAGCATTTTTTGTTTGCATCTCTTTTTTGTTGCATGTGTTTTTCTCGTCTTTGCTGGGTGTTTGTACCTGTTGGCCACCGTAAAATACAGTGGTGAAAGTAAATATACCTTCAAATACTGGCATCTGTAGGTTCCAGTATTTTTACTGTAAATTTAGTTTTACTACTGCCAAGAAAACTGTAATGATACTTTTTAAAGTACAGTCTTAGTTTTACGATAGAACATTAATACCTGACCCAGTGTAGGCTTCTTAGAAGTGCTACAATTGGTGCGGTTCTAAAATGCATAATCTGAACTTCACATAACACAGAAGAGGATGTGATAAGCAACCTTCAGAACAGAATTTTTATTTAAAGGCACCACTATGCCTCAAACCACATATTTCCAGTATATTCAAACGTTCAAAACAAATAACACAAAACCATTCCTCAGAGAACTGGTAAAAGGCCTTCAAAGTCAATATATAGTTTCACTAACACTGGAATAAAAATGTAAGACTTTCAGTTTACAGCGACATAAACTGGGTTTAACTCATTAATTTCTACAATATTATGAATTTAACACATTGTTCTTAAAGAAATGTCCATGCTTTGGTTATCACTAAACAAATCAAAGAAAAATGACTTCCAAAATCTAAAATTCAACAGGGCTGAAATAATGTGGAATTCTAGTATTAACAGGGTTTTAAAATGTGAACTATTAATGGTTTTCAAGAGTCCAAGTGGCACTTACTTTATTAGATGCAGATGAAGGCACCGTCCAACATGGAAAAAGAAAAGACAATATAATTTAGATCCTAAATAATATGGAAACAGAAATATTTCAAATAAAAGAAAAGGACAACAACTAACCTGAATGAGATGCCACTCAAAGTCCAAGTTTTTGATCCTGATGAAGACCTGTTTCTCTTTTTTTTTTAGCCATTTTAGTTTACAGAGTTTTTTGTAATGAAGCAAAAAAACATGTGAAGCTGCTTCATGGCATTATTCACCTGCTCGCCCTCATCATCAGTATCATAGGTAAGAGACAGTTGATTCAATAAACTTTGACAATGGACAGAAAAAATCACTACTTCCTGTCATGAAACTGTCCTGTATAATATTGTGTGTGTGCAGGGATTGTAGCTGTGTTTGACTTTCACAGAGCAGCCAAGATCCCAGACATGTACTCTCTTCACAGCTGGTGTGGCATGGCCACCCTAATCTTCTTCTGCTTACAGGTATAAATGCACACACTCACATGCTTGCAGTGCCTTGCAAAAACTATTTTAATGCTTTTGACTCTTCGATAATGTGTACAACCACAAACAAAGTAGTGCACAAATGAAAACAATTCATTTCATTTGATACCATTTAATATTAATACCATGGTATTAGATGTACTAATAAAGTGAAAAGTTTGGCATGTAATTCTATCAAACTCCCTGTAGTCTTATACCACCAATTAAAATAGTGTACAACTGATTTCTTTTCATAGTTGTCCAATGGCACTGATCGCAAATGACATCAAACCAGGCACATGCAGAGAGGGCGGGGAGGTACTAGGGGTGCTTGAGCACCTGCCCCGTTTGCTCCTTGCCCCCAAGTGCCCTATTGGTCTTTTTTTTTTT
>NW_015118402.1:0-8531 GCF_001443285.1 Poecilia latipinna | reverse complement strand
TTCCCTCTAAAAGGGCAGTCAAAACATTATCACATGATATTTCTATCCAACCCACAGGAAGGGTCAGTATCTTCACTTTAATCCTGAACTGGCACCAAGCTAATCCTTTTCATTTATTTTTTTTTCTGTTGCCTGACTAATTTAAATATTAAACTTTTTTGTTTTTGTTCCTCAATTTCCTGTTTTGCATTTTACTTGTAGGCTTGAACTATGAAACGAAGACCTGAGTACGATTTCTGACAAAAGCAAAACTGAAGTTCAATATTCAGAAATTTAATCACTTTGTTTCTCTTTGCATGTCAGCCTCCTGTGTTATGCAATATATTTTTCAGAGCTTTACAACATAGAACAAACAAGGAAATTGAAGGGAACTAAAGATAAGAGTGGTTGCAAGGAGGCCTTTCATTCTCAAAGATTTAGGCTAATCATCAAGTCACTAAATCTTGAATCATAAAATGTTTTGATCTCTCCAATGGTACTATTTTTTTTTCTTTCATTTGATTACTGATGTGGTTCTAAATAAATTTATACTACTTCAAAAAACAATGTAAATAAAAACTTTACCCTATATTTCCCCTCCTTTTACTTCATTTGCATTGCTTTCTTTTTTCTTTTTTCTTTTTTTGAGACGTCTGCTTCATTTCCTTTCAGACGTTCAGCAATAGAGAGCATATGCTCTCTATCGGCGCCTCAGGTGGCTATTTAAGGAACTGCGGTTTAAATCTTCCACAAAACAACTTGTAAGACCTGAAAATTGTGGATTTCTGTGGACGTTTCTGCATGAAATTTTAATGAACTATCAATCCCTTGTCGTCCTATCTGAAAGCAGAGTTCTCATCTCTTTTCACCAGCAGTTTGGTCAGTGTAATACTGGTATAATAAACAGTTTGCTATTCCTGTGATATTTCAGAAATGTCTACTTGAAAAGACTGAAATGTGCAACCCTGAAAATGCATCTTCTATGCTACTTGCTATTTGCTGTATGTTGTTTTGTCTCACTTCAACGACTCGACAGATGATTCTGTAATTGCACAACAAACATCTTTTGCAATAACTTCCACGTCGCAAGTTATAATCTCAATATCCATTTAAAAACAATGCGTGCTAACTGTATAAGTCATCAGGTGTTATGACTTATAGATGTTTTCGAATGCATGACTGATATTGTCTCAAATTTGTTCGACATTAATAAGCCGTCGGTCAATCTAGACGCCAAAGTTCTTCCACAGTTGTACGTGGCAAATTCCACTGCAAGCTCAACATGTCCTCTTTGTTTTCTACCTTTATGAAGCAAGAACAAAATTCTTGGCATTCAAGCAGCATCCTCAGTGACTTTATGAAAGCGTTTCAGACGCCTCCGTCTGATTGACTTTCCTACGGACACATCCTGTCCACCTTCAGAGGCCATTTTCCCTTTCCTCATCCCTACAGAGCACAGTCATGATCAGAGCCGTCCTTGGAGAAAAGTCCGGATACCTGCAGTAGCGTTGGCTCAGCCCCGACTGGAAATACGTGTGTTTGTGTGAGAGAAAGATGAGGGAGGTGAGAGGCAGAGGAAGAGCAGCTGGTCATTTGGGCCTCAAAGGAGTTATTGGAATAACACTGCTGGACCACAGCTGCTGCAGGGTGTCCTGTATCCTGTTGTGTCTGCATTCTCCAGCGTCCTCGTTGTGGTTTATTATTAGAAAGCATTTCCTGCGTTGGACTCCTTTTATGGCGTTTGACCAGAATTACCAACAATCTCAGTGTGGTGGCGTTTAAAATCGTACAAAGTGGAATCTAGGGATGGAGATCAGTACATACACCACCGCAAAATTAACATCAAACTACATTGTTTTATAGGATATTGAACATCTGTATTTTTTACAACTTTATAGAGATCTCTTTCACATGTGTACATACCGTCACAATGAAAGCGGCGCAAAATATCCGCAGAGCTTAAGATGGGCTAAAAAAAGGAATTGAAAAGTTCTGCCTATGTGAACAATAACCTTATTTTATAATTTTGTCTCCTTTAAATGGCACAAGAAGACATATTGTAGCAGCGACGTGGCTGTTTTTTTATGCATTTTGAACTTCTTTTATAGCAAATGTGTTGAATAGATCTATTGTATGTTTGTATAAAAATAAGATTTTGTCTTGTAATTCATCGTAACCACATTATCCGCCAATGTCACATTGGCACAACATGTTCTGTTTGCCAAAATGGACAATACAAGAAAATGATAAGCAATTTAAATGTCAAAGCTCAATGACCAGCTGTAGTCAAGTACAAAAACTAAATGTTCTACCCTCAAGTTAGGAATACAGTAGAGCATCTTTGAAAAATATGAAAATATTGTGCAAGGTGTCTGTTACATGGTGGACACCCATGATCTTTTTTATTTTTTAATATATCCTTGCATAAACTGCATCTCAGTGTGATACTCCAGCTGCAATATGGCACACGAAGGGCCCTGAAGAGGACAGTGACAGGAGCTGAAATGGTTGTTGGAGTGTCCCAGTCCAAGGCCTGTTTAGCAGTCACTGCAGTGCAGTGACGGGGTGCGGACCACTGCCAGAGATCCTGAAAATCTCTCCGTGAGCTTATTAAACTGCAGTTATCAGGCAAACAGTGGCAACAACAATAAAAGCAGAATTACCAGATCGGCACACAGTTTTTGGCTCAAGCTGTTAAAACGCTGAACTACTGTTGGTATTATAATAGTAATAGCAGTAAGGCGGTTATTTTATACGCAATAGATGTCTTGTGTTTTTAGCTCGGTATTCAAGGCTTTAGCACACTGAACTGTCCTCAGACTGTTGTGAGCACATTATATATTATATCGAAATGACAATAAGCCATTTACATTTGATTTGATTCAAACACTTGTGGGGTGTGGAGGTCCTACGATTAGTAGTCTGTCTTCCAGTCAGGTTTAGTCCTTTTAAAACCCACACATATACTCATAAGAAAACAACATCCAGACACAGCTCATCCAGTTATGCCGTTTTACTACAGTGCATCAATAGCCTTGGAAACCTGGGCAAAGACGTCATCCACCGCCAGCTCAGAATCCACCTGCAAGATGAATAGAAAAACGACATCATGAGACTAATGTTTCAAATACGTTCTATATGTTTTTAGTCAACGACGCGTTTGTCGTACACACCTTCTTCACAATGCCACGGCCCTCATAGAAAGCGATGACCGGCTCGGTTGCCTTGTAATACAAGTCCAGGCGTTTCTTAATTGTCTCTTCGTTGTCGTCAGAGCGGCCGCTGGTCTCGCCACGCTTCAATAGTCTCTTGACCATGGTTTCTGCTTTCGCATCGACGTACAGCAGCAGGCAGGGTTTGCCGATCTGAGGTCGAAATCAAAACTTCTGTAGATTTAAGGCTGCAGCAATAAATAAGAAATCCCCGTGTATGTTCTCACCTTCTTCTCAAACTCCTCTCCCTGTTTGACCTCACGAGGATAGCCGTCGATGAGAAACCCCTTTGAGACGTCAGCCTTGGCGATCATGGCATCCTTAATCATGTCCAAGACTGTGTCCTAGAAAGCAGACAGGAAAAGGTGATGAAACTTTACGATGTAGCGGTTCTAACAGAAAATGCTCACGGCACCACTTTAAACTCTCGGTCACGTCCTTACCAGAGGAACAAGCTCCCCTTTCTGCATGATGGCCTGGAGTTGCTTGCCCCTTTCAGAGCCGGAGGCCACCTCAGCACGTAGCAGATCTCCAGAAGACAAGTGGGTGTAGCCATACTTTGCAACTATCTTTTCACACTGGGTGCCCTTTCCAGAGCCAGGTCCACCTAAGGACATCAACACAAAACCCAATGTGGGGGCATACAAACAAACAAACAAAACAAAACAAAAAAACCCAAGTAGTTGAACATCTTGCAAGTGAAGTGTTAGGACCGGTTCAGAGTACTCACCCACAACAAAGATGATTTTGGCATCCTTGATTTTGTCTGCAATAAGCATTGCAAAGAGAAGTTATGAACATGTACAAAACCACCGGTGGCTTTTCTACAAATGTAATTTTAAATCCACAAAGAGAGATTTAGGTAACAAACCATCTTGTGAGGTGGATGCTTTTTTCATTTTTAATGTTGCAGAACAAAGAGTCTTCTTGTGCAACAAGCTGCTTTGGCTGTGCTCGCCTTGAAGTGAGTTTGTGTCATTACTCAAACTGCGTTGACATGGCAACTGTTGCTATCTAATTATGCTATGCAGCCAAGGGTTTAAGAGAGAACTAAAAGGAAAGTGGTAAGCTTAACCACTGCAGGAGAAAACCCCTAACTCGGATTTATTGCTTTAGATCATAACACATTTACATGTTTATTGAAATTAAATACATAATTTCTATTCAAATAATGATTTATTTCTATGTGAACTAAATACCGCAAATACACGGGACCGTTAGGATTTTTCTTGCAACCTATAAAAATACCAGAAGAGGGCAATAGAGGCCTTTAAAAAAAAAAAAAAAAAAAACTCCTGTCTGGCTCTGCTTTACTTAAACACCACTAGATTACTAATGGAAGTACAAATGAAGAAGTTTCACCTCATTGGTCATATGCAGTAGAGCATTTATCACTTCACTGAAAGTGATGCATTGATTACCTGCCATTGCGTTGTGTCTCTGGAGTGTTTTCTTTCAGCTGTGAAAAAATAAATACATAAGAGCCATTAAGTAAATGTGAAAATGCAATACATTTCAAGGTGCCAAGAACCCTAACCAGTCATTGTGCTGCTTGATAATTGGAAAACATGCAGGGAAGCAAAGTCTTTCCACTTCACTTCTTTTTTTTTTTTTTAATTCTTCTCCTTACCCCTTACTGTCAGTATAGAGTAAAATACAAATAGATTTTGTAGTCTGAACTGGCTGACATAACTTTTCTCAGATGATTTTTCTATCGTTTCCAAAATCAATTCAGGATTGCTCTTTCTAATGTAGCAGCAGAAGACTAAAGGTCATATAAGGTTTCCCTTAAGGCGTTACAGCTATTTTATTGATTCTGACATTCCTTTGGCGATGACTGAACTGAAAACACGATTTGTTTCTAAAGTTGTTTTATACTATTCTGTTCTTTTATTTGTTAGCTTTTTCTCTAAGGAAATTATGTTTGTCCTTGCACTCACTGTGCACATTGGATTCATACATACGGTCCTGAAGATATATAGAGTGCAGAATTAATACGATAGACTCGAGTTTAGGTTTAAAGTTTTACGTTACCCCTAAGAGGGCAGGTTTTGAGCGCAAGACGTAAGCTGCAAATTGAAAACCAGACAAATTGAAAAAGTGCTGTTATAAATTGCAATGACATGTGAAACATTAATGTAACTCAAAAGACAGTGGGGGAAAAGCAGGATTTGCTCTACATGAGTTCTGCATTTTTGCTTCTTAGAATGTATTAATAGTAGTAGTAGTATTAGTAGTAATAGTAGTAAGTGTCACATCATTGTACTTTTTTGCCTCTTGTGTAAACTTTAAACACAAAATACACACTGCAATGAAATTTTTGCCGTTTTGTTTCTTTTTTTATTATTATTTGGCTATAGGGTAAGTAAGCATATGAAGACTTGCATTTTCACATACTACTCTTGGCAATATTGCTCAACCAGTGGAAAATTCAATCGATGCCATCTAGAAAAATCTATATTAAAATCCCCACATATTCATAATTGAACCATGTCCATTTCAACACATGCTTCTGCCTGGTTCTAAGCTTTTCCACTGCAGCTCTGCCTGTAGGTTTAACATATTTCTCATGCAAAAGGGTCTATTTAAGTTCTTCTCCGTCAACAGCATGTACTCTCCCTAAATTGCTCCGTCTTTATCGCCATCTTCCAATCAACTCAGACCAGCCTCCCTGTTCCTGCCAAAGAAAAATAATCTTCACAGCATGATACAGCTCCCGTTATGGTTCATCATGGAAATAGTGTGAAAATCGTGATGTGCGGCGTTGCTTTTTAAACAAACATTAGCATTGTGAATGGAGGTCAAAAAGCTGAATCTTAGTCCGATCTGACAAAAGCTCCTTTCCCTACATCTGTATCATGATTTCTAAATGGCTTGTCGAAAAATATACATATAAAATAAGTTTTAGTTGTACAACCAGATAGCTACTAAGTATCTTAACATAGAGTATAATTATGTAATTTAAAAAAACGACAACAAGGATTTCATGATAGGATTTCAGATAAAGTATATTTTTCACTCTTTGTACCGTTTTATTTTTTAATTTTCAATTCTGACACTTTGGAAAATATACAGCACCTCCAGCTCTTAATGTTCAGCTGACAGAGGACTGCTAGTTTTACCCAATATGTACTTATGTACTCAGCGTATCTAAAGAGAACAGTAACCACAGAAGAGTTTTAGTAAATATTCTTTGCAGCTGACAGATAAAAGAATGAGGAAGTAGGTTGGATGTAGGCGGGCATATTCAAGTGCAAGCTTGCCCCAAGTCTCTAGCCCAAGAGCTTCCCTAGTTCCTGCAACTGTTTGCATTTTAAACAGCAATTTTCCCTTTTGTACAAATGAATGGTGCATTTTAATTATTTAACAATCAATTTAAGATGCATACATTTAGAGTTGATTATCACACAGTCATGTTTAGTTATACATTATGAATGGTTTCCTATGGTTTTATTGCTGCATTATCAAACTGTTAATTCTAAAAGCAATTTTTTTTATTGAAAAAAACAAAAAACAGAACCTCTTTCTTTTATGCATTTCTGCCAATTTGATAGTCAAATCAGCCTGGTGTGTTTAACTCCTCACCCCATGTTTCTGCGTTGCCACAGATAAATGGGACATACTCCCATGCAGGGCTGGGTTGAGGAGAGAGTCTGCCTGAGGGTAGAAGTCATGTTTTGGTGCCCAACCCAAAATTATTTTTACACATTCAAATTGCAATAGATTGAAAAGTAGATCCTCATCTATTTTAACAAACACACACACACACACACACAAAAAAAAGAGGAGGCATGGGGAATACAGTTAAAGAGTGTTGCCATTATGATTTCAAGTGCTGCAGATGAAGGTTAAGGCTAGAGGTAAGGTAATGATGAAACCGTTTTTAAAAAGATGAATTCTGGGTAATGATAGTAGAAACTAAACACTCTCAGCTAACATGAGGTTATAAACTTTTTTTTTTTTTTGGAAAGCTGTTTGAAAACATTCATTGAATTAAATTTAAAAGAAAAACTCTTTGGATCCCCCAAGCCACTGCCGTGACAAAATACTCTGCCAAGGATTAATGCTAACAAAAACATAACATATTAAAACTTTTAAGTTTGGTTATACAAAATAGAAAAGATTAAAAGAGAATGGCTTCATAGCTTGCAAAGATGCATGAAAATGAGAATTAAAACATTTTTTTTTTTAATTAATTTTGGGATATCCGTTTGTACCTTATCAACCGTATTACCTTTAAATCCTTGCTTGACATACATTCACAGGAAGATGGTGGCTTTGGGTTAGATTAACCAATGCTTAGTTACTGGACTCTGTTGTCAGCATTCCTGCACTGGATCAGCTTGCACTAAAGTTTTGAACTAGTGTTAGAATGGCATTACAAGTTCTACACAATTAATCTACTGTAAAGTACAACCAAAAATGATTTAATTATGTGCTAATTTAATTTGCCGTACACCTAAAGAGTGATGGTGCTGTGTTCTCAGGTTTCCGGTTTTATGACGGCACCCTCTGACCCTGTGGTCAGAGTAAATGTCACTGGTGGGCTGTTATCGGAGTCAGCACGGCGCCTCTTTGGGATTCCCACTCTGGCCTATTATGGTTATCTCGGTTGTTTGGTAACTTCAACCAGCATGGTCAATGCTCTGGTGTTTTGTGAAATTACAAATTAGTGGACCATTCTGAGCCATTGTTTACATTGTTGCCATCAACAATTTTAAATACCCTGAGAGTAACATAAAGGAGTTGGATCTGTAATGTCCATTATCCATAAAAGAAGTAGCAAAAAAAATAATAAAATAAAAAATAACCTTAGACACTCCAAAACTCTACATTACACCCACACGTCTTTATTGCTGCTTTTTAATATGCAGTCAGTCCTGCTAAAAAAAGACCCAGGTTGTCTGCAGCTGTTAAAGGACTTAGTGACACCCATTAAGCACGTGGAGACGCAGCCCTGGCTGACTGCTCTGCAAGCGACTGGACAGGAAAACACGGTTGACAGTTTTTTCAGAGCACACGCTCCAGTGCACAATTTGGTTAAGCTTTCTCCAAGTTTAATTTGCCGTGCTGCCCCTTTAAAGGACCCTTTGACGTCAGTGCACTTTGAGGCATTCCATGATGTTTGTGAATGGATGGAGTGAGAGAAATCTTGTTTGTGATCTGGTCGCAAAGTGGTACCTGGAATGTGCAGCAGAATCAATAACACTCTTGCACTAATCAGTCGTTAATGACCTTTATGGGGGCTTAGAGGGATCGATGTGGAATTAAATGGCTGCAGTGAGTTGCATGGCAATGACCTTTATTGGTTGCAGTTCAAAATATGGTTTATGCATTGAT
>NW_015118401.1:0-8531 GCF_001443285.1 Poecilia latipinna | reverse complement strand
AAGAAATCAAAGAGTCACTTAAGGAATATTTTGAAATGATAATGGTGAAGTTTCACCAGCAACATATAAACCGGATTCCAAAAAAGTTGGGACACTAAACAAATTGTGAATAAAAACTGAATGCAGTGATGTGGAGGTCCCAACATCTAATATTTTATTCACAATAGAACACAAATCACAGATCAAAAGTTTAAACTGAGAGAATGTATCATTTTAAGGGAAAAATATGTTGTTTCAAAATTTCATGACGTCAACAAATCCCAAAAAAGTTGGGACAAGGCCATTTTTACCACTGTGTGGCATCTCCCCTTACAACCCTCAACAGATGTCTGGGGACAGAGGAGACCAGTTTCTCAAGTTTAGAAATAGGAATGTTCTCCCATTCATGTCTAATACAGGCCTCTAACTGTTAATCGTCTTGGGCCTTCTTTGTCGCACCTTCCTCTTTATGATGCACCAAATGTTCTCTATAGTTGAAAGATCTGGACTGCAGGCTGGACATTTCAGTGCCCGGATCCTTCTCCTACCATGATGTTGTGATTGCTGCAGAATGTGGTCTGGCATTATCTTTGTGAAAAATGCAGGGTCTTCCCTGAAAGAGATGACGTCTAGATGGGAGCATATGTTCTAGAACCTGAACATAGTTCTCTGCATTAATGGTGCCTTTCCAGACATGCAAGCTGCCGAGGCCACAAGCACTCATGCAACCCCATACCATCAGTGATGCAGCTTCTGAACAGAGCGTTGATAACAACCTGGGTTATCCTTGTCCTCTCTGGTCCGGATGACATGGCATCCCAGTCTTCCATAAAGAACTTCAAATCGTGACTCATCTGACCACAGAACAGTCGTTCATTTTGCCTCACTCCATTTTAAATGACTCCTGGCCCAGTGCAAACGGCTGAGCTTGTGGAGCTTGCTTAGAAATGGCTTCCTCTTTGCACTGTAGAGTTTCAGCTGGCAGCGGCGGATGGGACGGTGGATTGTGTTCACTGACGATGCTTTCTGGAAGTATTCCTGAGCCCATGCTGTTATTTCCTTGACAGTGGCATTCCTGTTTGAGGTGCAGTGACGTTTAAGGGCCCGGAGATCACGAGCATCCAGTAGAGTTTTACAGCCTTGACCCTTACGCACAGCGATTGTTCCAAATTCTCTGAATCTTTTGATGATGTTATGCACGGTTGATGATGATAACTTAAAAGTCTTTGCTATTTTACGCTGGGTAACACCATTCTGGTATTGCTGCACTATCTTTCTGCGCAACAATGGTGGAATTGGTGATCCTCTTACCATCTTGGCTTCAGAGACACTGACACTCTAAGAAGCTCTTTTTATACCCAATCATGTTGTCAATTGACCTAATTAGTGTTAATTGGTCTGTTTGTTATATGTTCAATTTCCTTTTTCCAGCCACTTATTGCTACTTGTCCCAACTTTTTTGGGATTTGTAGACACGGTGAAATTTTTAATCAACATATTTTTCCTTTAAAATGTTACATTTACTCAGATTAAACTTTGATCTGCCATCTATGTTCTATTATGAATAAAATATTGACATTTGCCATCTCCACATCATTGCATTCAGTTTTTATTCACAATATGTTTAGTGTCCCAACTTTTTTGGAATCCGGTTTGTAGTAGAAATGCAGCTGTTCTGTTAAAGCCTCAGAGGTTTGTTAAGAGGACATTAGTGAACAATCAGCATCATGAAGACCAAGAAGCAGGAAGTTTAAATAGGACTGGGTTATAAAACAGCTTTGAAGTGTATGGCACAACTTACCAACATGGCCATCCACCTGAACTGTCCGGTGCAAAGAGAACATTTATAATACAACCAGCCAAGAGGCCGGTGGGAAGTCTGGAGGAGCTGCCAGGATCCACAGCTCAGGTGGGTGAACTTATCCACATGACGACCATTAATCGCACACTTCATCTTTACTGGACAAGTCCCAGTCATCTGCATGATTCCTGAAGAATAACTGCTAAGCTACAATGTTAGAAATAATAATAAAAAAAAATCATCTAAAATGTATAGAATTACTTTTATATTTAAATCAGTTTGGCCCAGAATCATTATTAGTTTTTTAAGATGGCCTAAAGTGTCACACGAGGCTCTAAAAATCACTATACACTATTGCAGACTCCTAATTTAAGGGATAAGGTGTCTCACATTAAGATAAACACATTTTAGTCTCTTCTGTTTGCAAAAAGTCCAATTAACTCACACTCTTTCCCACAGATGAACAAAAAATGAATTAGACACCAAAATATTTAAATTTCTTAACTACATAAGTAATGCATCTTTTTAACTACGATTACCCACAATAAATGTAAACTTCTGCAACTTGTTCGCTAAGGTAGTCGCTCCAAAATTATTTAAATTGATCACAAAAATCCCAAAATCCGAGAAATGTGGCCGGCCATGTAACTTACGGTAATTTTGTACTTCTTTGTGATAAAAACACAATCACCTGGTGTCATTACATGGTGCATCCTCTGCCATGACTGTATTTCAGAAGCCAGTCAGTTATGAATGTGAAGCAGAGACAGTTTCATCACTTTATTAATGAGTTTAATTATTTATACCAACAAACAAAAACTGTCTCTCTCCCTCCATCCCTCATTTTTCATCATCATCATCTCCTTTATCAAACGGCACTGTCCCCAGTAATGACATGTTACCCTCTTAAAAAAAAGGGGCAATAAAAGGGTCACCGCAAATAAAGTGTCACAACTCAGGAAATTGCGGGGGGATTAAAAAAAACATGATTAGCTAGCTCTTCATGTAGGAGAACGTTTATGGTCAGTCAGCGCGCCACACACACACACGCACACACACACACATTCCCTGCTCAAACTTTCCATCTGTGAAGATTACAAACTTGACTGACAGGTCAAAACTTTTACACACAGAAAGCAAAAACAGCTCACCGTCAGACAAAGGAGATGATACATGTCTTCTAGATTGATTCGTTTTTCCCTTTTCCTCCACACACACATACACACAATTTGATTTGTGCCCACATCCACTCCCTAAAACACACACACACACACATACGGGCCCCACGTATACAGAGGCTTGTAACATTCCCTTCACATTGAAGTTTAATGGAAAACCAGAATCGGTTCGCAAGTGCACCTGCATACATACAGGACCGTAAATCAGTACAGTATCTTGGATGTGAAATTATTTTGCATCTGACAGAACCAACTTGGATTTGAAAAATAAAAATCCAATGAGAAAGTCCCCAGCCCTCCCCTAAAAACAGTACAATAAATAAAACAGTCATGACAACATTAATGGAGGACGAGGGAAAGTGGAGGCGAGGAATGGAGGAAGAGAGAGAATAAAAATGAAACATTTTGTTCTGTTTTTCTCCCCTTTCTGAACAAGGGACTGAAATGAAACTGTATTTACAGACTGCGACTGAGGATAAACAGTCCGGCTGCTGCTGCTGCTGGGCCGGTCTACTACAGAAAAGAAAAGAAAATTACAAGAACAACAATATAATAACAATAATAACAAAAAATAACAAAATAAAAGGTACTTGATATATTTACAGTTCAGCTGTGAAAAAAAGGAGGGAAAAGTGGGAGGAAGAGGAGGAATGGAAGAGGGGGAGGCTCCGAAAGCTGTCGGGATTTTCCAGGGGGTTTGAGCATAACATCTGGTCAGATTATAACATATCAGTCGGGTCAGCTTGAACTGAACATGCACGTCTATGTTGTTTTTGTTTTTTTTTGTCTTTTTTTGTCTTTTTCCGAAAGAAAGAAACCCATCTCGTACTGACAGCGGACTGTTAGCTTAGCAATGCATTCAAAGAGCAACATGATATGAGCGGCCCCCTGCACCTGATGTCAGTCTTTTAACATAATCGAGCCGATGTGAGACGCAACACTGTACAGCAACATAATTAACGCGGCGCTGCGCCTCGACGCGTGGCAGGCGCCGAGGCTCGTGTTTTAGATGCGACCGTAGCCCCGCGGCAGAGGCTCTCTCTCCTCTGTGCGACGTTAAAAACTGGCCCCTTTGCTTCCTTCCACTCCCGCCTGGAGATGTGCAATACTTACTGAGAATCAACACCAACCACTCCGCTTTTCCAGCTTGACAAACGAAGCTTATAAACGACAAACCTGAAGCAGCGCAAACTCTGCTCAAACACGCTTCCTCCTCGTCGCAGGGAAAAAAAAAAAGGCAGTTTAAGGAGCTAAAGCACGAAAACAAAGCGGTAAACAGCAGTGGCGCTCAGTTTCTGTACTATCATTAAAACCAGCTCTCGTTTAAAAGGTTTCTCCGGTGAGAGACTATAATGTTAAAATAACTGTTTGGACATTTTTGGAAAGCAACGGAAGAGGATCTTCTATAAACGCTGAGCTCTGGTTGGGATGATTGTCAAAAATCAAGCTGTGAATACTCCTCGTCATCTCAACTCCAAAGCCAATCAAAAGTCAAATCAGTGGCCATTTCTAAAATATTTTAATGCAAATTAAATACATTTAAAAAAGAAAAAAAGAATAATAAAAGTCAGCTGTTGATTTCAATACAGAAACCCCAGAATGTGTAGAAGACTTCTCCTTATCCTACCGACTTTGACTTTTTATTCGCCCATTTGAACTGCAGCTTCCATTAAACCAAAGGGCAGCTACAAAACGCCGATAAAACAACCCACAGCTTCATGAAGCAAGCGGCCGCAGCAGCCGCTTTCTACAGGAATAGTTTTGGAAAAGATACAAATGCAGAGCGTTTAAGTTGAGTGAGTTTGGTTATCTTTTTCTACTTTAAAGGTTGGAGCCTGGACGAAGTTTTTAGAGGGAGAGGAGCAGGGGGAAGAAAAAAAAAAGGATGTGGGGGCGGGGAGGAAGAAATAATTGGGGAAGACGAAACTGAAATTTGTGATAGAGGGATGGATGCTCAGGTGCTGTTGTTGATGGATCCGGGTGCTGAGCTGGGCTGGGCGGTACTGTCCGACACGCTGCCCTCTGCAGGGGAAAAGCCAGAATTACTATTCACAGGTCAGATTTCGAACACGCTGCAGTCGGTTCACATCCTCTCATCTCTGCCATAAAAGTCATTAATTTGAAGCTGAAGGTGTTTTTTTTTGTTGTTTTTTCAGGGTGGAATGAAGATGCAACAAACATCCTCTGTTGCATTTTTCAGAGCGATTTCCAGCATTTCACAAGCTTTTAGCATGTTAGTGATAGATTCAAATAATTCAACTAAGGATTAGAAATTTTTTGCAATAATTTGAACCAAACGCAGCAACATTACGGACAAAGATTTTTTATCTTTTTTTTTTTTTTTTTACAGTTTTTGCTTAATTACTAGTCTGAATGTGTTGTTTCAGTGAACTGTGAGTCTTTATGCTGCTGTTTCCACCTATATCCATCCATTCTTTATAGTAGAGCTTCTTTAAATTGTTTGATATTTTTCACTCTTTTAGCGAAATCATGATTAGTTTTCAGCATGTGGTCAGTGTGTTTATAGAAGCCAAATGTCGGCCTGTTGTGATCCTGGGCTTTTCCCAAAAATCCTGACCAACTTCGATAGTTTGGGTCAGATGGTTTGAAATTTGGACAGAACTAAATAATCCTGCAAGACAATAATCCCAAACACATCACAACTGGTTTAGAAAAGAATAAAGCAGGTTTACGTCAAGCTAGTGTAATAGCCGTGACCTCAACCGCATTAAAAATATAAGGACAAAACTAAAACGGTCTGCACATAAAACCAACTAATGGGTGAAATTAAACTCTTTCTGCCAAAAAGACGGCTCAACTATCCTGAATTATAGTTCAGGATAATTTGCTATGTTGCTATATTAGCAAGTTGCTTGCTGATCAACTTGCTATGGGAGACTTAAACATTTATTAAGGTTCTCCGTTTACAATTCTCACTTTTGACAATAATTCAGGTTATTTGCTTTTTTATTTTTTATTTTTATTTTTACTCCACCCTGAAAAATGGTTCAAATGATTCATTAAAAGGCCAAAATGAATGACTTTCATGCTGCTGTTAACATTCACATCTATCCATGTTTGATTTCACTTTAAACAGAAACAAATGCAGTTGGACCAAAGTGGAAAGCAGAAGCAAAGCGGCTAACTGTACCGTGTGAGGCAGGCGATGTCTGTGCACGAGCGTGAGGAGGAATGAGTGTGGAGTTCAACTGGGGCTGAATGGACAGCTCTGAAAGCAGAGAGGAACAAATTGTCAATTACAGATAAAACAGTCGATTAAACAACAGCGGCTGCTAACTTATGATGCGAGTGTAAATTGCCAAACGGTCAGGCTGAACGCAGAGGGCAGAAATGAACTGACCAACAGGACTGAAGTTGAAAAGGGGCGGCAGTTCCCGTCCGCTGGGCAGGCGGGTGTTGGGCTGACGTAGCTCATCGAAGAAGGCGTGCGCACACGCTTCCAGAGGAGACAGTCTGGAAACGGGGGTGTACTCCAGCAGGCGGGAGCAGAGGGCGATGGCCTCTGGTGGGGTGCGAGGCTTAAACACCTGAGAGGAGAGAGGAGGTCAGCATCAGTGTACAGACAAAACCCGTCAAAAGAGAAGCAACTGGAAATTTGGGGGGGAAATAGGCAGAGATTTAAAAGTTTAATTGTATGAAGTCAGAAGAAAGCAAACCTTTGTCCAAGGATGTGCTTTGATCTGTGGGAATTTAAACTCTGTGTAGTTTGGGTTCATCTCCCGGATCTGCTCCCTCGTCGGCGTCCCCAAAACCTGAAAAGGATGGAAAATTACTTGTTACCAATCAAGACCATTAAAAAAAGTTATATTAAGGTTTCCATTTATATGGTGCATTACATATATTGACCAATTGTTGACAAAACGCCTCTTGCAAAAAAAAAAAAAAAAAATTAAACCTCCTCCTTCTTGTAACAAAGCGGTAATCAGAAAAGTTTCATAGACTCGTTCCACTCCTGACTGGTAGCTGTTTATTTTTGACTCCCATGTTTTTTTTTTTTTTTGTTAGTTGTTTTTTTGCAAATGTCGTTTTTTTCCATGATTGTTTTATGATTCAAACTCAGGGTTCCTACATATTTTCATGTACAAATTCCAGACTCAACTTCCCAAAGTCCTCAATAAATATATTTAGAAACTGCAAAAGAACACCATGAATTTATAGCGGATTCCTACACTTTAGACACAGAACATGAAGAAAAGAAACAGGAAGGAAGTAAGGAAGCACACAAGAAAGTAACAAAAGAAAGGAAACCAAGTATGAAAGGGAGGGCACAATGAGGGAAAGAAATGCAAGTAAAAACAAAGAAAGGAAGAACATGGAGAGGAAGGAAGGAATGGCAAAGGTAAGAGAGAAAGACCAAGTGAAAGACAAGGAGGGAAAGCAAGACTGGAGGAATATAGTAGTGAAGGAGGAAGGTCGTGTTGAATGATGAAACAGATTTTGAAACAAAGCCATCTGCTCAGAAAGAGAGTTATAAAGTCTGTAGACGTAGGAGAAAAATGTCCTCGCTAAGTTCACCAATTAGAGTTGAAGGAAAAGTTGTAGAAAGAACTGGGTTTACTAACTAGATAAATATACGCATTAATAGATCTACATCCGTCTCCTCGGTTTGACAATAAACCATTTCCTCAGCTGCCGTTTCCACAAAAAATGTCACCATATTAAATTATTTTATAAAGCAAAAACAAACACCCTCCTATTTTCCTGTCTCAAGTCAAAACCCATTTTTTTTCCAACTACTCTATTAACTTCAGGTTATTAACATCAATTAATAAGCTGCTGTTTCTAAAAACTCATTATTTTGCTTTAAACTATGTGATTTGCACACACATTTAAACAGAATTACAAACTTCTTATTCAAAAAACCCCCATTCTATCACTACGGTAACCTGCATGTGGTACGTTAACGCAACATGTTATCAACTGGTTTGTTAGCTTTTCTGTCCAGACGACATCAGAGCGGCGGTACCTTAATGATCTCTACTAACTGGTCCACACCGCTGTCCCCGGGGAAGATGGGCTGGCCCAGCAGCAGCTCGGCTAACACGCAGCCGGCCGACCAGATGTCGATGTTGGACGTGTAGTCGGTGGCGCCGAATATGAGCTCTGGGGCACGGTAGTACCGTGAGCAAATATAGGACACATTCGGCTCCCCTCGAACTAGCTGCTTTGCACTGCGCAGTTTTTGAAGAGTGAGGGGGGAAAACAAGAGACAGTCAGAGACAATAAAATTGTTTTGTTAAAAGTCAGCAATCAAAAAAAAGAACTAAACAATGAAGCGACTTTCCAACCTGCCAAAGTCACAAAGCTTGAGGATGGCCGTCTCTGGGTCTACCAGGAGGTTCTGAGGCTTTATGTCTCTGTGACAAACGCCCTGGGAATGGATATAAGCCAGACTGCGAAACAGCTGGTACATGTACACCTGAGAGGGGCAGACAGAAACAATCACAGAGTTAAACAAGCAGCCAGTCTCACCAATTATGGAAAAACAAGTAAAAATGCAATTTTCTTTTCCCATGTTGCAGCGTTAAAATAAAATAAAAAAAATGGGAGGA
>NW_015118400.1:0-8534 GCF_001443285.1 Poecilia latipinna | reverse complement strand
ATTTAGACAAATGAAAGCATTTGCCATACAGGCTAGTCGCCTCTGCCACTCAATAACTTACACATTTCCTGATGCTGAAGCACCCCTCTACTTCCATTGTTGAAAGAGCAGTAGTGTGCTCTCCCTGTCCTGACTAATAGATGTTATTCAATAAATTTGTTTACCATTGCTTCAGCTTTATTATTAGGAATAATTATTTTCTGCTGTAAATTTCAGTTTTAAAATGGATGATACCAGGGCATTTGTATATATAACCATCAACTTCAAAAATTGTGATTTCAAATAATAATTGTCTTAAGGCATCAAGACACCACAAAAATATTTCTTTGCTAAACATCTTCAAAATACCTGTTTCACATAACAACTAAAGAATTATCAATGTCCACATTCCAGTGTGAGCTACTGACGGCTGCTCAGTCAGCTGAATCTTCACATTGTTTAGGTTCACACATGTTTCAGTGCATTTCTCCCTGTGTTCAGCCAACAGTTGTAGCATTCTCTTTATTGTTCCTGGTGTGTCTCCAAAAAACTTCCTGCAATACTTTAAAAAATAAAAAAAATCCAATCACATTTTTCTTTTTCTTTTTTTGTACTTAAAGGAAAATCTCAAGGTACATACAGTGTGTACAGCCGTACAGCTGCAGGCGCGACTGCAGAACATGTCTGGTGTCCATAATTTTCTCCAGTGTTCTCCTCTCTGCCACTGTTGGCAGAGAGTTCAGCCTTGTGCCGACCACTGGAACGGCCCACCTGATTTGTTTCTCCAAGGAGAAATAGCGATAAAGCAATAAAATACATAAATTTGGAGTGATATAGCTCTGTCTTTAATTTATCACAGTACAGTAGTCACATTAAGAACAACTTCATAATTTATGAACAAGGCTAAAAGTAAAGGCTCTATTATCGAGCTTTTGACACAATTTGTTTTCAGAAAAAGCAGATAAATTGATTTGACTTTCCAGAGTAAAAGAGTTGAGAGAAAAAGTTGTGTTAGTGAGCAAACTTTTAGCAAAAGAACTAAATGACACTGAGTTACCCTTTTGGCCCTTTCAAAGCTATTTAAAACTGATTTCAGGTATAAAATCTATTCACTAAACCCCTCAGCTGCATGTTGAGTGGGGGTCAGAAGCAGAATTGTTGCATACACAAAAAAGGAGAAAATTCCATAAAATGAGTTTAGGAAAAGCCAGTTGAAATGAGACGGAGTGACCTTAAATATTTCAGGTGTGTCTGGATAGATTAAGGTTGAATATATTATCAAATCTACATTCATATCATCACAAAGCTCCCCTGTGTCAGTGTAGATTCTTAGTTATCCAGGTCACAAGCTGGATCTCATTTCCTCTTACTTTTCTTTTTTGCAATATGCAAGGTTCAGGTTAACAGTGCCAATGCTAAATATACACTATACAGAACCAGTGCAATTTATTTTAAACTTTGTAATGATTCTGATTTCACAGAACAAAGTCCACTATATGGTGCCCCAAGAGGTGACAAAAAGAAGTTGCATAAGTTGGGGAATGGATATTACAGTTTTTACTCAGTCGCTTTGGTGCATTTCTCAAAATAATTTTTGACCTTTGCGAAACAGTAAGTGCTTTTCTCAAACAGGAAAACACAATGGATTATCTGCACAATTCAGTTTCTTTCTCAAAATCAGTAGTTCATATCTCAAAAGTAAATATGTTTATCCATGAACACATCAGTGCCTCAGAATGACAAGATCCTGATTAATCGTGTTCAGATAAGACAGTCAAAAGCAATTGCAAAATGTTGTCAATATAGTGGTGTACTCTGGAGGGATATCCTGCTGTAAACTATGGCTAAAGTTTTGATGACAAGAATTGCAAATTGTAATTGTGGAAGATCAATGGCAAGGGACTGAACAAAATTCACATTTATGATTTTACTGTATTTTTTGACAGACTGTGCCATTGTGATACTAAAAGGAAAAGACTGCACAAGCAAAAAACAATAGAAATGGGGACATAAAACAATCTCCTTAATGAAAACTGGCATTAAGTTTGTAGGAGTTACAGTGCAGTCTTTCTATACTTTCCATTTGTGTGCTGAAAAAATATCTTCAGTGGGGTTAAAGAATGAAGAGCAATGTGAGAGGAACTCCATCAGAATCCTGTTGTGGATCATCATGACCAATTCAGGACAAATTTAGAAAAAACTTCTAATGAAATTATATAGCTATAATCCTATACAATGAAATTAAATGTTGCAGAAGGTCAAGACGATTCCACAGAAACCCATATACATTTTGACCAACATGACAAAAGCAATTGAAAATGTAGGAAAAAGCAGAGAATTAATTGTACATATTACTAGCATGCTGTAGAAAATCAATTGCAGCTTGGTCCAAGGAACTGGAAACTGCTTTTCTATGTGCACAACTGACAAATTGATTTGAAGATTTTTTAGAATTTCAGTTCTGTTTTGAGAAATGCATCAAAGCGACTGAGAAAAACTGTAACAATTTTTACTGTAAAGTTGGAGTATTTTGTTAATAAATTCTGGGTGTGATTCCAAGAGGTGTTTATTCTTAATGTGTTTGCTTTCCATTGTTCTATAAAATTTATAAATTTATAAAATCTATAAAATCACACTTGACCCAGGCGCATACCTGATGGCACCTCAGACGAAGCAGCATGCAACTTCTGCAACTTTCTCTTTATCGCCTTTATCACCTTCATCCTTTAAAGGACAGCCTTTATCATCAGCAGCAGCCTCTCTGCTACTGTCTTTCCCAGCATCAGCCTAACCCTTTGGTCTCTTGGGGTTTGGCTACCAGCTCCTCCTCTCTGCAAAGGATTTCTTGCTTCCTCATGTGGTGGCCTTCATATGTTCTGGTCCCTCTCGCTGCTCTTCTCAGAGTTTTTACCTTAACAGCTCTTTTGTGGCTTCTGAACTCCCTACCTGGATTTTATTTAGGGGTATCAGAGTTAAGGATGTTGAACAAATACCCATGCCACACTTTTTTGTTTGAAAAGCACATCAAACTAAATTTCATTCCATGTCATGGAATGAAATTTAGTTTGATGCTATGTGAATTGGCCTATCGCATAGCATCCCAATGAAAATGTCAAGTTGAGGTTGAAGTTAAACGGTCATTTCACTGACTTCCATTTTGTTTAAGACTGGAATCTTAAACAACACATAGGCGTAAATCCCGGGGGTCGGGTGGGGGGGGGGCAGACCCCCCCAATCTTGGAAAAGTCTAGAATTGTCCCCCCCAAAAACATAATTGAAGAAACGTTTGCATTTAAACACGAGGAGCAACAGCAGCGCTGAACGGCACAGGCTCGTGTCAGAGCCGCTGAAGTGAGGAGCTAGTTGTTAGCTGTGGGTCTGCAGCACAAACATAAACCCCTCCAGTAAGTAAATACTTAAAAGACATGTAACACGTTTTATTTACTTTCACTGATCAATAAGAAGAAACACATTATCAATAAAGATCAGATTGCAGTTCGTTATGTTTTTTACCTTGGCTGAATCATGATAAGCTCCTAACAAAACTGCTACACTGCTTTCATAGACTTAAGCTTTTTTGTCAAAGGTAGCAAACATCTCATTCATATTTAGCTCTTTAACTTTTAGTTAATTAGAAGAGCTTGAAACGGGGGGAAGGGTTGAACAAGTGGACCCAGCTCAGAGTGTGGGAGCTGAGAGCAGAAGAGAGAACAGATAGAAAAAGCAGACAGCTGCCCATCTTCAATGTAGAGCCTTTAAAATCACAAAATAAAATCTGAATATTTTTCTATATAAACCCTGGTGCTTTAAATGTTAAGTTTAAGTTATAATACCCCCCAGATATTCATTTCTATCTACCTGTTGGTTCTCTGTCACCCAGGACATGGCAAAACTAAAAAAGGTTTAAAAATAAAGCAACTTAAGTTGTAATTTAAATAGTCCATAACTTGTATTGGGAACCATTTCAATAAATCAATGTTTATGAGGAATTTTATTAAGAGCAGTTATTCATTAAAGCTTTTTTATTTAGAATCTTAAAATTTTGTAAAGGTGTAGCAGAGATTAGATCAGTGAGAATGAACAAAACTCGTATAGAAGCAACATTTGAGTTTCAGTTTTATTTCTCAATAGGTTGCTTACTGAGAAAAACACGTTTGATGTGCATTACTAGTTATTTTTGGTACTTTTTAAACCACATTTTACGTTACATTTCACTGTAACTTTGCCGACCCTCCCCAAATTTGGTCTTAAGAAATTTCCCTGTTTATGGTCCCCCCCAATAATGAGATGGGATCTACGCCCTTGAAACAACATGTCTTAAACAGTCTTAAACAGCTTAATGGACGTTAGAGTTGGTGCGCTTCAGACACGTCCAAGTCATGTTCCTTCTTTCTTTCTCTCTACACTAGCATTATGGTCTTGTAGCGGTAGGTGAGGGAAGAGCAGTAACAGTGTGGGGGATGCTGCCGAGGCTTCCTCCTCTGTGCGCAAGAGGGGGGCGTGGCTGCTGACGTTTCGAAATGGGCCAAAGCTTCATGTTTGCTCTTTGAGTGCTGAATTCGGCAGAGGTTTGGGGGGGAGGAGGGATGGCCGAAAACATACCGGCAGGCATAAAGTTCTCAGAGGACAAAAATATTAGGAAGAGGCGTTGCGTCTGCCTGAAACTTTAGTTGTACTTCAGTCCCGTGTTTCCGTCTTTTTGGGCTCATTGGCGCTGCAGCTTTGAAGGCGCAGAAAGACCGTTTCCAAGTCCAGAGGAAGCAGAAGCAGCTGGTTTGGTGTGAGCAGCGCATCAACTGAGTGACAGGTCAGTGACTCCCTGCCTTCCCGCCATGTCAGGCTCAGAGAGTGGAGTTCACTCCGACAGGTGCTCCTCCTGCAGCCCGTGAGCCGCACCAGGAGTCTGAGAGGAGCTCCGCTGCGAACAGGTTCCAGGCTGGTCTAAACAGATGGCAAGTTTATTCAGATCATAACTAAGACTAATAATAACTAATAGAATTTACTGCGTTTAGATCTAAACTGGAGTATATAGAATAAGTTGATTTAAAATTATAGGTCTAAGCTTCTCACAGTAGGACAACGGAAAGAAATTGTTTGGAAAAAAATATACTGGAGCTCAGACTTCATCAACTGTGACTAAATGTGGCATGTTTTCTAGTAGATACAGAAATAAATGAAATGTGAATGAAAAAAAAGTTTTATAAGATGGACAGAAATGAAAATAAAATCTTATTGAAATAAGAATCAACGTTTTATTACCTTTTCCCTTGGCTTTTTTGTCTTATTTTTGACCAAAAGAACTGTTTTTTTTTCCTTTTGACTAAATATATTTAATTATAATAGATTAAAGGTTATTTTGATAACATGTGAACAGTCGAAGGTTTTACAGGATGCAGTGACTTTAAAAACACTGTTAGCAAAAAAGTGTTTTTTAGTAAAAGTGCAACCATTTATGCAGGTCTATTCTTTAACACTAATGTGGGGAGGATCTGTGAGCCGAAGTGGAGGAGTGAAGGGAGGCAGGAACAGTGGGAGCAGCCTGGTGTTCAAAGCAACCAAAAAACTTTTTGTTTTTCCTTTCTAGTCTTTCTAGAGGAACTCTAGGAGTCTAAGGACTCTGCTGGTTAATTAGTTGGAGTATCTTCTCTGATAGAGGATGCAATCACATGCCATACAAAGTTTGCGCACTGTAAACAGTGCTGCTTAAATGTTTTTACTGTCATCTTTCTGTTAGTACTTTATATTGGCACCTTTTAAGACCAGAAACCAGGCTGGGTGAAGAATGCATGTATACCATGCAGGTGTGTAAAGATTTCATTTAATGGAACATTGTAATTTTTTTCTGTGTATTTCTTTAAAATTGTCTTTATGAAATTAGGTGAATATTTTTATATAATATTAAACATTATTATAATGGATCGGAAATCTAAACCCTGTCAGTGTAGGAATGTTTGTATTTGTGAGTGTGACCGGGTCAATGTGATTCTAGTGTCAAGTGTTTAGAAAAAGGCAATATAAATTCAGTCAATTTACATGTCTAATTTTACACATAAATTGTATTTTAAACAAATTAAATATTTGTTAAACTTTCTATCAACACAAAACTGATTTTTGAATGGTACTAAACATTAGTTATTCAAATTATTTAAAAAAAAATTTTTCAAGCATATTAATTTCTCAGTGTAATGCTCAGTAATGACTATTTTAACGTTGTTGGCTTTGTTTCTGTAAGTCCGCTATGCTGTTGCTGCATGCTCACCCATTGAATGCTGCAGGCCCTATAATAAATTGTAATCTTTATTTCTCAAACTTGAAAGCCATGCAGACATGCACTTCAAATGAAGCAGAAAACTGAGCCAAAACATGAGTTGTTAGTGTTATGTTTAAATACAGGGTACAAAATCAACATGAAATTAAAATAAAAGTTTTGTTTGTTTTGTCTCTTAGTAGCACTGAGACAGGCAGTTGGATGAAAAGCATGAGTGTGTAGGTGGGAGACCAAGAAGGCAGAGCTGAAGCTGGAAACATTTTGGTACTAAGAGCCAAATTCTGACGGAATCTGGATAAAACACCAACTTTTCCGTATCTGATGCTCACCGCTGTAGAAAGTAAATGGAGTTACCTATGAAGCCAGATGTAGTTTAGGTTCTCTTTTGTAAGACAATCAAATTTTCTTTAGGAGTTTTAAATTAATGGACAAAAACTTCATTGCAAACCTAAAAATGATCTGAACATGTTTTTGAATATTTTCTGGTAATATTTTGTTTCTGACTTTATACATAAACTGTGCAGTTTGAAACTCTACCAAATCAGTGACTTTCAGTAAATAAGAATCTATAAATAAATTGTGGGTATGACAATAAAAATCAGCTTTATGAACTAAACAAATGGCTCTTTTCTGTAGTGTGCATAATGGTTGAAGTGAAGTTGTGTAAGTGTTACCCCAAACTTCCACGCAATAACTTAGATATGGTAAGATAAGTGAACAGTACAGAATATATAGGGCAGAGGACTGTAGATGTTTTCTAGCCTTAAAAAGAACTGCAATACTTCTTACTATTTTAGATTGGACATATTTTATGTGAGGTTTCCAATACTCCCAAAAACCGGACTTCAGTCACTCTCTCCACAGTCACATTATCAATTCTTATTTGTAAATCACTTTGGCTTTTACAATGACCGAATAACATAAATTAACACAAATAAATACACACAATAAAACAGAAATAGTAAAAAGCTATAAAATATAACCGGCATGACTCGTGTGACGTCTGTTTACATCGCAGTTTTTGCGAAAAACACAAATTTTGATACAGCGTAAAAGCCTTTTATTGAAAAATGTGAGATTTTTTGAAACTGATGTTTTCCAAAAAAGCAAATTTGTTTTCATAATTCAAGTCAACCTGGCTACTGAAACAACCACGCTGGGACCACGCTGCTACGCTGCTGCTATTGCTCCTGCTGTTGCTGCTGCTAAAGGCTTTCGGATCCTGTCAAAGTAGGTTAACAACGCTTCAGCATACACTGATTATTTCCTGGATCACTTTCCGCGTCAACCACACGACACAGAAAGTTCGTTGAGACCATCCGTGGCGACAAAGGAAAGGTAGCCGTGGGGCTAGCGGCTAACCAAAGCTAGCCTACTAGAAGCTAACTCGTAAGCAGTGGCTGAGGAATTGCATTGAAGACTTAAAAAATGAAATTGTAAGAGAATGAGATCTAGAAAGACTCAAGCATCAGAGGATCTTGATGACATTAAGAAATCCCTGGATTTTCTTTCTGAGGAAGTGACAGCTATACGACTGCATCAAAACAACATTTTGGACTTGGTAAAAGAAGTAAAGTCGTTGAGACTTCTTAATGAGGAAAAGGATAAACGGAGCGCTGTATTGGAGAACCAAGTGGCCGATTTGGAGCAATACAGTAAGATAAATGATGTGATCATCACTGGACTTAGAGTTGAGCCCTTTTCATATGCCAACGCAGTGGCTGCACCTAGTACTGTTGGTGAACCATCAGTTGAAGTGCTTGACTCCACAGAGAAACAGGTGGCTATATACAGGTGGTCTGTGACTGTGACACTGTGGAAGCATGGCACCCGCTTCCGAGAAGGGGAAAAGAAGATGAACCTTCCTTCATCATGAGATTCATAAAGAGGAAATACAAGTTTGCTTTGTTGAAACAAGGCAGATTGTTGAAAGGATCCGACGTATTTATAAATGAGCACTTGACCAAGAAGAATGCTGATATTGCCAGGAAGGCTTGGTTTCTGAGAAAACAAGGAAAGATCTAATCAACATGGACAACAGATTGTAAGGTCTTCGTCAAACTTAATGGAGCTCCGGAGGAGGCAAAGATTCTGGTTGTTCGGGACATCGCTGAACTGGATAAGTACAACTGAATGCTATAACCAATGTCTGGGAACCCAGATGATTGCACATGACACTTAATCACCATGTCTCAGTTAAACAATATGTTGTCCCCATCAGCTATGGACACAACATTAACACCTCTAACTAATGCTGATTACCTGGAATTGAAAACTTTTGACTACA
>NW_015118399.1:6794-8534 GCF_001443285.1 Poecilia latipinna | reverse complement strand
TGTGAAAATGTTTAAGTATTGCGACTCTTACTTGAGTATAAATTTATTCTACTCTTCCCTCCTCAGCAAACACCACAGACACCAAACATCTGCTGTACATGCTGCTTTTCAAAAGTATTCATATTTTTAAATTGGAAAAAAATTTCAATTGTTTAATTTTGTATTTTTAAAATGTAAAGCACTTTGAACTTCCTTGTTCCTGAAATGTGCTATGCATATTATAATACTGATTAAATATTTCTGCATTTTATCTCATAATAATCAAGCTTCATTTCACTTTATTGGGATTTTATGAGACTGAACCAACACAAAATAGTTTTTATTACAAATTAAAATTTGAAAACTGTTGTGTGCATGTTTTCAGCCCCAGGTACTCGTATATCCATAAATAAGTAATTTAGTCCAAGTGTGTGATTTGATCTCAGTAAAGATCCAGATGTTCTGAGGAGAACAAACGGCAGATCCACCCAAACCGGACAAGGATTTTCTTTATCACCAATAAAACCACAAGTTTCACCAATAAGACATTGAAACTTATGGCTGTGTGGGGAATTTATAGAAGTATGAATATTTTCCCAAGCCAGTCTGGGGAACATTTAATTACTAAAATATTTACAGTGCAGTGGTTTTTATGAGCTGATCTCTGAAAGCCAGACCTCTCGTTTTCTGCCTCAGTTAAAATTTTGCAGCTTTGTTTAGCAGAACTAACTGAAAAACTGTCTTCTATTTTTATTTCATGCATGTGCAATAAACTCATTCAGATTCCTCCTCATTCATCAGCAAACAGGTCAACAAGACCCCAAAGTACCAGAATGAGGATGATTGGGAAACGAGTCATTTGGGTAATAAGGAGGACGTAGACGAGCCTCGCTGGAGTCAGACGCTCAGTTTGATGCTTCTTGGGTGTTTTGACTTCCAGTGCAGAAATAGAAACACATCAGTTCATATACTAATATCAGAATAAATATATTGATTTGTATTTTTTTTGACAAAGATCCTCTTTTGGTTTTGAATAAAAACATTTTTTAAGATTTAACTTCATTCATTTTTACCTTTTTTTTAAAAATTGCTTACAATTTTGATTTGTTCCAACTTAAAACTCCACTTGTACACAAACTGATGTGCAATTAGACCCTCAACCTTTTATTACAAAGGTTTTAATAAACACAAAATGCCTAAACAGATTCCACCTGGTCTGTTTTTTAACGGTAACAAACTGAAGGAATGTGAGACGACATCATAGAACAATTTCACACAAGAACTGGCCACAAAACACAACAAACATCAAAATGAAAAGCTGTGATTCTGGTCAGCGCGTTTGACCCCGTTTGGTTCTGTTGTTGCAGCCAGACACTCCCAGCTTTCTGCCAGTTGGTAGAATAGAGCTGTTGTTTCCAGACGCTGACTGAGCCTGACTCCATGCTGAGGATGCCGGTTCAGGCTCAGAGTGAAGGAAATGATTTAATCCCTCAGCTCTGTGCATGAGGAGCTCAGTGTTCAACACAGTGGCTGAGTTTGGATGTGTTGAGGTTCTTTTACTGCAGGAACGGATCAGAAAACCCTGGCTGGCGGTTTGTTCTTCAGACATCTGTAGTCTGACCAGCTTGTTCAGCTCATGTCTGTAAACACAGCAGGCCAACCTGGACCAACTACCAACACACTGAATCTTTACTAATTTTTCTTTTACTGAACACAAGATGTGAATTTTAAAAACAGGAGTGAGTCCAGATCAGAATTGGT
>NW_015118399.1:0-3175 GCF_001443285.1 Poecilia latipinna | reverse complement strand
GTTTGAATTTATTGCTTTGTTTAAATTCAAAGCAATGAACTTTCACTTTAAAGTTAATTATCTTTTAACTTTAAATAATCTGAATTATCATCTTTCATAAAAGACGACCCAGCTGGTTATTAGTTTTACTTTTACACAAACGCAGATTAATCAAACTACATAATATTAACACTTTAAATGTTCAGATTAATCAGATCCGTTAACGTTGATAATCCCAGTTATTAGAAATAATTTCCCATCGAGCTGTTTTCAGTTAAAACGTAATATTTCTGAATAAATAAACCTCATGAAGTGTGAAACCTGCCACCAGTGTTTAGTTTCAAACATGATGACGTCAGGTACAGCTTCGATGGCGCCCTCAGTTATATGCAAACACAACAGGGCTGCAGTTCGGGTGGAACCGGACCGAAGCGTGCCGGTCTGGTCCATGCGGTTCCGACTGTGTCGCTCCACAGCTGCTTGTTTCTCAATGTTAGATGTTGGCCGGCGTGATGTAGTCTCGAGATTCTGTTTCAAACTGAGTTCATACACCTCTGGAAAAAATTAAGTTTTTCTGATTTTACTCTTTATATGTTTGAGTAAAATGAACATTGTTTTATTTTATGAATTACCGACATGTCTCTTAATTTTGTGAATGTATGTAAATAAGCAGATTTAGAAAACTGCACCAACGAGCATCTTCTCATGGGCCTTAGCCCTGCTGGGGGCCAAGACCCCCTAAAGGTCAGACCCTAGAATCGCCCCTGCCTTCAGCCCTTTTTTCACACCTTCCTAGTGGAGCATTTCTCCACAGTGTGTCTTCCTACCACACACAATCTTCACTTTAACAGGAGCAATGAAATGCTCAAATGTGTGATGTCTTGACAGCTTATCTGGGTTACAGCAGAGAATCAAGGAGAGTAGATTTGATCAAAAGCTTCTGCGGTGTCTTTTTGTAATAGAAAGTTTTGCTAAATGAATGAAATACTTTCAAAGACAGAAATGACCCATCAGGACATCAATTAGAGATGTTGGAAATATTTACATCCTGTCTGTTCATCAGGTGGAGAGTATCTTTGTGTTGCTTGGTTAACATGTTGAGGGAAACCAAAGTTTTAAAGTAGATCACCTAGAATTTTTGTTCCTCTTCCTTGAATAGCATCAACATGGATGCTCAAGTTTCTCAAATACCATAACAGATCAAATCTGACCAAATTGAAAAAAAATTACTTGGAGGGTTTTGTTTAAAATTGGTGCCAGAGCTCATTTATGGCCTTTTACTGCAATTCCCAATTATTGAGTCCAATTTGCCCAGAAAAACTGTTTATTGAATTATGAACCATTGTAACACCATCCCCCTCTAGGCTTTCTATTCTCACTTTAAAATGTCTTGAGTTGCTGATTCAACAGGCACAAGTGCTTCTTTGTCATCCAATTGCATTTGTTAAAAATGTTATGCTCAATGAGGAAGTCATGAACTAAAGTCCTTTTGCCCAGTGATCTTCCATTTAGCACAATAAGTGAGGTGGTGGATAATGTTTTGATTGACAGGGATAAACCTGAAGTTTGATTTCAGACCACTGCATTTAATTGTTCAGTTTTCTGACAGTTTCCTGTCAATAGGGATGCTCCAGTATTGTACCACTTGGGGGGGCAGACTCATTTTGGAGTAAGGCATAATGTGGACTCTGCACACCCACATATGCAGAGTGGATGTGATTCTGGAGAACCAGGTGGTTCTGATTAAGCATGCTTTTTGGGTTCTCTGAAGTAACGGTACCCAACACAGTGAGCCATTTTCTCACTGAACTTCAGAAACATTGATCTAGTTGGCAAATTTCTGATGAGCTGTTGAGGCCAGTAGGGATAAAAAGTGGGAGCTGAGGTGCAGGGGGACCGTAGCTCAGCATCCGTTATTCAACCACCACGTTACATTTACTCTGATTAAACGTTCAGACAAAAGCACAACTTTAGAAATAAGCAGTTTTAATTTGATGTGCAGTTCAAAATGTTTGCATGCAGTTCTAAAACTGTTCAGTTAAAGAGGAACAGGAAACAATGAAATGAACCAAGTTAACATTTATAATCAGAAGCTGGAAATTTCCAGAAACAGAATCAAAAAGCTGCAGTAAATAATCCAGCTTTGACCTGAACTGTTGACTTCCTGCTGAGGTCGTTTCCAAGCTCTGCTCGCCAGCAGCTGGACTTCACCTGCAGAGTCACTCAGATTCATCAGAGGAACAATCAGCCTGGTTAACAGGACAGATGATCAGAGGAGCAGAGTTTTTACCTCCAGCATTAAGGCTAGGACTGAAGTACAGGTAGAGTTTCTCCTTGAAGCTGCAGCCAGTAAAGGAGTAGATCAGAGCTGCAGCATCTACATCATAGAAGGAGACCAGACCCTCCTCATAATCCACAAACACCCCGACCTTCTGAGGAGCAGGATGGAGATGGAGACGGGTTGGGGGGCCAACAAGAGCTTTATACTCATTTCCATTTCTCAACCAAACAGTCCAGAAACCGTTCTGAGGACTCAGTGTGATTTTTCCCTTCCTGCTGATGGATTCTCTGGCCACTCCTAAAGTCCAGTCAGTCTTTCCTTTAACCTGAACCTCAAAGTAAAATCTGCCTGAAGAGAAACTCTGCTGTCCTAAAACGTTAACACAGGAAGAAAATCTCTCTGGATTGTCTGGAAGATTCTTCCTCACATCTCCATATTTCACCTGTTTTCCATCCTCAGACAGGATGAGTTTAGGATGAGCCGAATCAGGATCCAGAGTCACATCCACTGCAAACTGCTGGAACCTCTTCATCTCAGCCTTCATCAGCTCCTTCATCATCTCCCTGATCTTCTGCTCAATCTGAGCCACAGCTCTGACCACAGTCCCCTCATATGCTGGTGGATGAACTCTGACCTCTGTCCAGGTCTTGGTGGGTGGAGCATCTTTCAGGGAGGTTTGGAGGAGGTGGAGGGGATCTTCATCCTGTGAGAGCTGCTTCACCTCAGAGCTCCTCTTCTTCAGCTCAGAGATCTCCTGCTCCAGATCTCTGATGAAGTCTTCAGCCTGTTTCTCTGTAGTTTCCTGTTTGTCTTGGATCTCCTTGATGAGCTCCTTCAGGCCTCTCTCAGCAGACTCCATCAGAGCTGTGAAGACCTGATGCATGCTCTGTTTGCTTCATCAACATTTAGTCCACC
>NW_015118398.1:6933-8538 GCF_001443285.1 Poecilia latipinna | reverse complement strand
GAAGACATCAAGACAGAGCGTTCTCATTGGTGGGCTGCAGGTTAGAACAGCAGCTGCTCTGCCTTACAACATTATTCACACCTCTTGAACTTCTTCACAACACAGTAACTATGAGATAGTCCAAAACATAAATCTGAAACGGAATGAAAAGGTTTTTAGTTTTTTTTTTTTTTTTTTTCTTTTATCAAAATCTGAAAAATATAGCCTTCAAGTCAGTACCACCTTTCACCGTGAGTACGATGCTGGGGAACACTCAGGAGAACATCCAGTTCAGTTTTCCAGTCTTACCCTTAATGTCCAAGTCCGGACTTTGACTTGGCCATTTTAACACGAGTATTTGTTGATTTCTGTTGTGGCTCTGACCGAATGCAGGCCTGTTTGCTGGATGATAAATTGTTCCGGAAATGATTGCAATAAATTATAATATTGTATTTACAATACGATTTTCAACAAATGTAATGGTTATTAGCCTGGGAATGCAAGTACACCCAGTCAAAGATCAAGAAGTCGCAGAGCTGCAGTTTCCGAGCTTCGGCTCTCCTGCCTCACAGAGCAGCCCTCCCTTCTGACTCCCCCACTCAGCTCCTTCAGACTAGCCAGCAGCAATTAGCAAACACCTGGTGGAACTGGAGATATGCTGAGTTATGAGCTACTTCTCAGTGAAACGCTGGTTAAACAGAGTTTCATAAAGAGCAAGACAGAGGCCCAATGTTAAATCAGGAAGTCATATTTGATATATGTAGCATTTTTATAACAACTAAAACTAACATAGCTACTTGATTATGCTATAAAATGGCATTATGTGTCTGGAAAATAAAACTGCCCCATTAAGGACTGCGATTGCGATGTGAGAGTCATAAGGCTGTAAATACTTTGACAAGACGCTTTACAGGTCGAATAAGATTCTGATAAAGTTAGGGAAAGCCACTTCTCACAACAAAGGGTCTTTTCAGGTGACAGACGACCAAAAGGGTCATGAATCAGCTGCCCACCCCTCCCTTCTTTACCGTCTCCTCTTCTTTCCAGCTCCTTTCCATCCCCACAGGCCTCCCCCTTTTCTCTGGATTTATTCCTGTTTATCTTCGATCCCGGACTGGCTTGTTCTTCATCTCCTTTCAACCCGAGCCGACGTATCCTGTGGCTGATAAATCATCTGCGAGTGTTTAGATAATCAGCTGCCGCCGCGGATTTTCCTGTAAACGTTTCAAGAGGGGCGGACACTATTTGCATTCTTCGATGCACCGTCGTCCGTGTTAAAAGTTCATCGGAATCCGTGGGATAAATGGCCGCTCCTGTTTAATCATTGAAATGTCAGAAGGTGTGCCTCTTGAAAGGATTTGAGACCGTCCTCACGCAGCTTGATTATGTCCTGACAGCGAAGGGTCTGCGAAGCTTCCTGCTCTATCATTAAAATGCTTCACTTTGGCTTCACGAGACAGGGATTGCGTCTTAAAAAAAAGGTTATATTTCTGTTATATTCTGTTAATAAAAGATGAAGTAAGCCTCTTCATCTTTTTGTGGCATTTTAATGGGGAACAGCTGATTAATCAATTCTCAGCAAGATTTGAACATTTTGCCCAGCAATTAGCACAGAAGTGTGTGGCG
>NW_015118398.1:0-436 GCF_001443285.1 Poecilia latipinna | reverse complement strand
GCTTTCATTTAAATCAAGTTTTGAGTCTATCTGAACAACACAGAGATTACTAGAGGTCGTTAAACCAAAAATAATACAAATCTTTCCACACCTTTTGACCAAAGTAGATACATTTCTTTTATCCCAGTGGTATCCAGGGACATCGGGGACACAAGAGTTAACAACTAAAATACTCAACAGACTCTAAGGAGTCAGAAAATGTATGATATGCCTACACTGTCTGTCTATGGGAGGCGATTATGAGCTGTAATTCGAAGTTACAGACTTGGGCTACAACCTTAACTGGTTCTTTGGTGTGTGTGTTAGGAGGGTTAGTGGGGGTTTAGTTTAGCGTGTCACTCGTGTCTAGTTTGTTAGTTATAAAATAGTTAATCAGTAATAGTAGAAATGTACACTTACATAGACTTTAGGATGCTGTATTGGCCAATTTATCAGA
>NW_015118397.1:6466-8543 GCF_001443285.1 Poecilia latipinna | reverse complement strand
GTAATATTAACAAAAGCACAAATGTAGGAGAACGTAAATTAAGACAACATGAAATCTGGACCTACTAAAGACTTCGTCTAATAAAAAATGGATTTGATATTGGTTATCAGGCATCAAGCAACTCTTCAGTGGTTCCAAAAAAACAAAAAAAAAGTAAAAAGTAGCACTCAAAGCAAACATCTCTCAATTACGAGCAACTCAATCTACAAATGGCACGTGTAGGAAGTATTAGATTGTTTCTAAAGATGAGCATACAAACTACATATGGGATGATTAGAGACGGTGATGAAATGTTAGGTCTTCTACCAACAATGGAGTACTGATGATGATCTCTGAGAAAAAAACTCAAGAGGATTCTTGCTAAAATTGAAAACGTATATTTTGTTGTAGCCCGATGCATTTCCTTTATGACAGGGTGCTTATTAACTATGATTAAGATATAAATAAATACGCAGCTATTGTTTTCAAGAACCCAGAAATCATCAGTCTCCTTGTAGGGAGTGAAATTTGCACATGTAGCTTCTTGGAAATCTGTCGTATGTGCAACAAATTAACATCCTCTATTATCTGCAGGGTGTCTTTCAGAAGGCTTGGGCGTCGTTTCATGCATTTAGCCTAAAATCAGACGAGTTCGAACCGTGTTACAGAGAAATGAAGACAAAGTAGACACAATGCAGAGTATCTGTGGAAGCCGATGCTTCCTTCAAGAACAAAGTTCGAGAAATAAAGAGCAAAACTGTTACAATATTGCAATTAAACATTCTGATGAAAACGGGAATATTATTAGAACAGTACAATGAAATCCGCATATCTCGGTCCCATTGTGCTAGCATTATTGGACTTTGCACCCCCTCCGGGCATCGAGTGACTTGTCAATATAATTCACACCCTGACGACATACATAACAAAGCCGTGTCTCTGTCTCTTCAAACTTACCTCTTTTTGTAGGAAGAAAGCATTTTCGCGTATTTTCTTTCGCTTAATCTCCATGGCCATGGCAGAACCAGCAGATAACACCGATTTGTAGCTCCCGTGTCGTTTGGATGTTTGAACATCCCGCTTGTCCTCCATGTTTTCTGTCTATTCGCTACTCAAAACACGAAACTACGCATTCCTGCTCAGATTTCTAACGCCCCTTTCCAACGGACCTGGGTTGGCTCGATTTATACTACCTATTCTACCGGACTAAACATAACAAAAAGTCGGGGTGTGAAATTGTAAAAGGGTAATCTATGAGATTAAGCTAAAGAATTTAAAATACTTAGTAAAAAAAAATACAGATAATTATTTGAACACTGTTTCAGGTTTAAAATAAAACTCAAATTAAAAACGTGTCAATTTTTCTACGGCTTGTCCCCATGTAGAAACTTAACACTCTTACGTTGACAGATAAGAAACGTCATTACGTCAGAGCATCTGACAAAAACAACAGGATTTTGAATTTTTTTTAAACGATTTTATCATTTGGGGAATTCCATGTTCATAAAATGAAATGGCAGAAACGAAACTCCACTCCCCAGTTTTCTTTGTAACTTTGTAACTGTATTAAGAGAGTGACGGAAATTCAAACTTAAAAGAAAGATTGTTAGGAAAGAAATACCACTTAGCACTTGACTGAAAGCTAGTAGCAAATTTAATTTTTGCATTTTGAATGTTAGCATGTAGCCTGTGTTTACACAAACCTCTAGCCACGTTTTTTTGTGGTTAAGAACTATATCTAAGGTTCTTTTTTTTTTCTTACTCTAAAAGCCATTAATCAAGCAAACAGGAAGGCATTATCAGCTGAAACTGCAGTTAGATGTTTGGGCGTCTTGTCTTGATTTCAGCTAAAATGAATACATCTGTAATAAACGTCTTGTCTGTTAGCACCATGGAAAATACCAGTAAAAATTAAATTAAGCACAAACGCAAAGAAGTTTGGTGTAAAAAGAAACAGCGGTCCACAATGCCTTCCAAAAGTAATCACGCGTGTGCAAATGTCCAAGGGGGTGTCAATACTTTTGCAAGACGCTGTATGAAGCTTATATCTGGGTCAACTGCACTTTACTCTTTGCTGCGGTGACTTTTATTTGTTTAT
>NW_015118397.1:0-630 GCF_001443285.1 Poecilia latipinna | reverse complement strand
GTGCAGGCTCCCAGTTGCAACATTTTTTTTTTTTAAATTACATTTTTAATCGACCTGACCTAGAACTTTGTCATCACCATCTGACAAAAATAAATAAAAAATAATTTTTAATGACCCTATTAGTGATATTTTTACTCATTTTACAGACAATGCTTCTCAAGAAACAAAATAAATATTATTTAAAACCAAAAACAACCAAAAGGCCATCTGACGGAGTTGACAGTGCATGACGGAGTTGACACAGAACTGAAGGTGGTGACAAACTAGTGAGTAAAATGAAAAACTTGATACATGTGAACTAGTGCAATTCATGTAAAATACATTAAAATGAATTAATTGCACATTTAAGTGAGATTTGACAACAATTTCACTTAAAGAGTCACAAAAAGTCTGATGGAGTTGACATCTGACGGAGTTGACGAAATGCCAAACTACCTCAATTTATATGATGTTATTCTGAAGGAGGCCATATTGTAGCTCGTCAGGTCCAAGAAATCTTTACAGTTTACCAAAATTAAGCTTTTATTTCACAAAATTTCATCAAAGTTTTGTAAATTGTCAGTTATGGAGTTGACACAGAACTGAAGGTGGTGACAAACTAGTGAATAAAATGAAAAACTTGGTACATGT
>NW_015118396.1:12277-16093 GCF_001443285.1 Poecilia latipinna | reverse complement strand
GTTGTTGATGTAAACCCACAGACTAATCAACAAATGCAGTCTGCTCCTACTCAACTTGCATGTGTGAAATCCCTGGATAGGTCTGGCTTTTACCACCACTGACTTGGTTCCAAAAATGTGAAAAAAGTTATGAACCTCACAGGATGTGCAAATAGAGACAAATCTGGCTGGGAAGAACTGGCTAAAGTCAATTGTGGAGAAGGGACATATCTCTTCAGCAGGATCAGAAACTCTTATAAACTCACAGCCTTGTTCCACTGTCAGGCTAAAAATCAAAAGGTGCAAACAAAAACCAGCATTTTATCTTCAGCATTCATTCTCAAGCTTTTGTTCCCAACTAAAATAGGGATTATGTTCTGATTGCTGGCGGAAGAATAAGCACTTCCTCTATAAGTGATACAGAAGCATTGCGCCCACTTTTACTCAAACTGCTGGCGGTGGAGGCTGTAACACTATGCAGGTGAGTACAGCATAAAATGTGTGTACAAGTGTGGAGTAAAATGGATTGCAAGAATTTTCGGCATTTTCGGTGAACTAACATTGAAATAGGGACATTGGAGCGTGCACATGTTTTCGTTTGTATGTTCATATGTGCATGTGCCCTGCTGTCAGTGGTAGAGAGGAACTGCTCCATCAGAGTATGTATTTGTTTCCATAAGCTCTTATGTGTCTTTTGAGTCTTATTTTACTGGTGTCAGGATGAGTAAGGCAGTCACAATACGGAGCAGTGAAATCTGCAGCTGACTACTGCAATTGTTTACAAAATAGCTGGACGTGAGCCTCACTATGGCTTTCCGTAGCAGCACCCTGATTTCAGCATCTTGGTTTGAGTAAAGCACAACAGACAAGCTTTCCATTAGAAGACAGAATTCAGTTGTTAACTAATTGTAAGTGAAATATCTATTAAATAAATGGCCCAGGAAAGTTTCTCTTTGAAATCAAGAAGCTGATTTAATTAAGATCAGAGTGCACTGTGGCTTTATAGGTGGAGATTAGCAGATATAAACTGTACACATGTAAGGGCATTCTGTGGGATGACCCAGTTTGAAGTTTGTTACAGAGGTATTACATCATGAGACTGATTTATCAGCAGTTTGAGAGAGCAGACTGATAAGCTGCTTATGCAGATGCACTGATGAAACATGGGAAGTTTTACTTTTTTTATGAATACAGCCAACATTAAGCCCACAAACTAACTGCTATTTCTGACCAGATAATGAGTGCAGAGAATAGTGGCCTTTTAATGATAGACTGGATACTTTTTGTTGTGATGAAACCACAAACGTCATTGTATTTTATGTAATAGAGCAATATAAACTAGCACATACCGCAATAGCTGTTGGGTGAACATTAACTAACCACCTAACACCTAACAGACAAGTAACAGACAGGGTTAGCAAACAAGTCTCTCTGATGCGGTCACCATTTTGTTGTCCACAGTGAATTTACCGTATTTTCCGGACTATGAGGCGTACTTAAAAACCTTAAATTTCCTCAAAAGCCGACAGTGCGCCTTATAATCCGGTGCGCCTTATATATGGACCAATATTGAGCCATAACAGGTTTAGCAACTACGGTAAGCAGCCGTCGACTTCATTTTCACCCGTAGAAGAAGAAGTGCGCGGTGCATGCTGGAATAGTTGTCAAAACACTGGTTTGTAATCTATTAATAAAGTTTGACTGACCTATCTACCTACTCTCTTAGAACAGATGTGTTAAAAACAACACGATGTGTTAAATTTTAACACGTGCCGCATCAGCTCAAGGACAACACATGACGTGTTATTTGTAACACAATTTTTGTGTCTGTCATTTTAACACAAGTATTGTGTCACTTAAATCAACACAAAATATGTGTCAAGATGTGTTATTTTGAAACACAAATGTGTAGAATGTATTTTCATAGATTAGAGCTTAAAAAAATTGACAATTCAAATTGTGGATATTAGAGATTCTTTTATTACAATCATGCAAATAACAAAGTTGACACAGCTACAATTTATAGTTCAAATATTAAAAAATTAAAATAGAAATTGAAATAACCAAGCTAACAAAATAGCACTTTTTCAAATGTTAAATACAATAACATGTACAAAAGGGAACATGGATGAAAATAATGACAAACTTCATGAAAGAGAAATGAAAATAAATTCCTGTCCTTTTCAACATTCGTGAGATTTTCAATCTCACTCAAATTTAAACCTCCATTTTCAATACCGAACAATCATGAATCAAAATACAATATTTTGTATCTTGGTGCCACATACAGCTTTCTGTTAACAAAACTCCTCATAACATGGAAATGACAAATTTCTGCAAGCGTGATCAATTCACTAGTTTTTTGTACTACATATGCATAAAAATGATCATCAAAGTACATTACATTTAGTATTTGAACAAAGATAAAAAAGGAGTCATTATGTGCCAGAAAATGAACAACTTCACCAAATACAGGTTCTTACATTTTGGACAGCAGTACATTTAATTTACAAGCTTTAAGTTGTCCAATAAATTCAATCACCCTTGCTTTTCTTCGTGTGGAGAATGGAAGATCATAGATGCACTCAAAAATGTAAAGACAGGTCCAAGTCGGGATGGATAAGCAGGGCTTAAAGTAAAAAAAAATCCTGAGCCTGAAACTTATGGTTATGATAGAAATTAACTATAGCATTGCTATTGCCACAGTTTAATAAAAAGTGTCTTTGAATAGTGCAAACAATTGCTTCTAACAATACAATTAACAAGCTAAACACTCAAACTTAAATAAGACTTCAGTGCATTTCAACTCAAAACAAAATGTAAAATGTCTGTGCCCTAAAGGTTTGTCTTACAGGCAAAAATCCCTCAACATTAAATAAGAGTCCTTTCAGTCAATGTTTTTGCAAGTAATTTAGAACATGCAACATTACCAACTAAATCAGTTTCTCAACCTTTTTGGGCCAGCGCCCCCCAGCCTTTATTCAGGTCCCTCTCCGCCCCCCAACAAAGAATTTGTAGGCTACTTTGCACTGACTATTATTTTATTATTAATATTACTATCACTATTGTAGATGTTTTGATTTTTATGCTTGTTTCTGTATTTATCATCAAAAATAATTTCCCAGAGAACAAAAAAGCCATGGGAATAGAAATTATTTTCACAGGTGTCTAAGAAAAAAATTATGAACAATCAACTTAAAATTTGTAGGCCAACAGCAGCCAATCAGAGTGGAAAAAGTATTCTTGCTCTTTGTCATTTTCTAGTTGTTAAATATTCCACAAAATGACCAGATAAAAGATGAACAACATGCCAGTTTAAACTTTGATCTATTTACAAAACGACTGAGCTCTGCAACATTAAAACATGGATAGAACTGTAACTACATTAATCATAGCTCTTCTTCTGGTGGTGCAGCTCTGTGCTGCCTTCAGGAGAATGGGACATCAGAGTATCATCCTTAAAACTTCACCCACATGGCATTTATTGTGCAAACCAGAGCTTTCAGTGGAAAAACAAAAGTCCCTTTGGTAACACTTTATTTGAAGGGGGTTGAATAAGACAGTCATAAACACCTGTCATGAACATGAATAAGCCTTCATGAATATTTATGACTGTTGTCATAAAGCGTCATTCGGTAAATTATGACACTTTTAATACAAAGTTGACATTATTTAAAATGTCTTTGCTATGACAACTTGACATTAACCAAGAAATCATTACTGTTTAAACTTTACCTTTAATAATATAAATTTACCTAATTTTTAAAGTTCAATCAGCAATACTTTTATAACAAATTTATATCAGTAATATAAATTACTGATATTGGTGGTGAATAC
>NW_015118396.1:7462-8548 GCF_001443285.1 Poecilia latipinna | reverse complement strand
ATAATATAAATTTACCTAATTTTTAAAGTACAATCAGCAATACTTTTATAACAAATTTATATCAGTAATATAAATTACTGATATTGGTGGTGAATACTTTGTTTAGTTTAAAGGTATTTGCACCTTGTAATGTTTGATTTTTTTGTATGTGCCTCACAGGCTGCCGTAGCCAATGGTGGGAAGTAAAGTACAATTTTCATGTATCTGTACTTTACTTAAGTAGATTTAATAATGGATACTTTCTAGTTTTACTCCACTACATTTTACAGTAAGCATCTGTACTTTCTACTTCACTACATTTCTACAAAACTGTCGCGTTACTCGTTACATCCAAGTCGCACTGCTCTCTTTTTGTCCGTTAAAATGTGAAGTTTTAAGGTGGCGCCGTAAAATCCGAGCAATAACGTGACTTAGTGTCTGTTGTCACCCATCGCCTCCCCCTTAACTCGCACGCAGAGCTCCAGACATGCGCAGTGGTTTCCTCTGAGCTGGAGAAGATGTCTGTCTGATCGTCAGTTATATAATATTGCTGCATAAATCATAAGATATGGCGACATGTAAAATAAGCAGCGCTTCGCTTTCACAGACGGTGGGGACTTAGTCCAACTTTTAGCGTCACTTCGAAGGAAAGTTTAAAGAAAGGTTAGCTCCGTGGACGTGATGCTAGCAAAGCTAACTGTACTGAGTCACATGTTGCATCAGCGATGAAAAAAAGTTGTCACGGGTTGTGCTGTGGTGGCGCAGGGGTTAAGCACAACCCACATATGGAGGCCTTAGTCCTTGACGCAGCTGTCGCAGGTTCGATTCCCGGCCTTGGCAACCTTTGCTGCATGTCTTCCCCCTTCTCTCATTTCCCACTTTCCTGTCAATTAACTATCAAATAAAGGCCACTAGAGCCTAAAAAAAAAAGTTGTCACTCATGCGTTGAATTATTGTGTGGAGGTGTTGACTGAGGTGTTGCAAGTATGGGACAACGCTGTGACCAAAGTCTGCATTGATATGACATTCAGAAATGATCTGATTCTTCTGGATGGATCTTTACTGATTAAATTTATTTCAGCTCTAAGTATTTAATATCTAGGTGTT
>NW_015118396.1:0-2599 GCF_001443285.1 Poecilia latipinna | reverse complement strand
AATTTTATCTTCAGTTATTTTTATTTGTTGTTTTTGCCTGCGGGGGTCGCCTTTCTGCACTCTGCCTCGTTTGCGTCTCCTGGGCTTCCGTAGCTCGGTCCAGCCCTCAGCTTGTTCTGCCTGTAAGTCAGAGGAAAGTTCGCTGCTGCGATATACATTTGTTTTCTGTACGGATGTTGTTGGTTATGTTGAAGTTTTACCATATGATTATTGTTGTTTGTTAATGTGTTATTTTGCAGTTTTGAGCATCATTGTGGGTTTTATAATCAGTTTTATTATAATTTTCTTTTTTTTATTTTGGCCAGCAGTTCGGTTGAACATTGTTTTATTTTCACATTTAGGCTGGAGTGCAGGGAGAGTTGAAGAGGAGATTGATTTGTTTTTTTACTCTTCTCCCCCAGAATAAAAGATTTCATGGTTGAATTCTGGAGACTCATTTATACCACCCGTTACACATGCATTGCAAAGCCCTTGTATGAACTGATTGCAACCCCAGCAGATGCTAAGAACTCCCTCCAAGGCTCAAAAAAACAGGAAAATAAAAAACAGAGGAAAAACAAACTAAACAGGGGACAGCTGCCCTCATCATTCCCTGTTAAATGGACAGAAACTCATCATCAGGTTCTGTGCTACCTAGTTGACAAATTGACAAACCCTCCTATTAGGATACCCAGATCCATACCAACCATTCGTGTTGCATACTGATGCTTCTCAAGCAGGGTTAGGGGCAGTTCTCTATCAACGCAGAAACGGCAAGTTAAGAGTTATAGCTTATGGATCTAAAACTTTAACCCCACCAGAGAAGAATTATCATATGCAGGCAAACTTGAGTTTTAGCACTAAAATGGTCTATCTGCGAGCGCTTCAGGGATTATTTGTTTCATGCGCCATCTTTTGTAGTTTACATCGACAATAATCCACTCACTTATGTTTTGACAACAGCAAAATTAAATGCGTCAGGCCAGCGTTGGGTTGCTGAGCTAGCAGACTTCAATTTTACCATAAAATACAGATCTGGAAAAACAAATGCAGATGCAGATGGGTTATCTCGAATGCCCCTTGACTCTGAAGACTATACCATACCATACCATACCAACTTTATTTATAAAGCACTTTAAAACAACCACAGTTGATACAAAGTGCTGTACAATTAAAACACAACATAATAAAAAAAAGTAATTAAAAACAGTTTAAAAACAAAAACATACAATTTAAAACTAAATCCCACTGGTGTTGAAAGCCAAGTAAAATAGACGGGCTTTAAGACAAGCTTTAAAAGTGGACAGAGAAGGGGCCTCTCTGACCTGCAAAGGTAAGTCATTCCATAATTTGGGGCCCATAACAGAGAAAGCCCTGTCCCCTCTGAGCTTCCGTTTTGTTCTCGGTACCTCCAAGAGCAGCTGATTTGCTGACCTGAGAGACTGATAGGGTACGTAGGGATGAAGAAGCTCAGTGAGGTAAGCCGGGGCAAGATTATGCAATGATTTAAAAACAAACATAAGAATTTTAAAATGAATCCTAAAATATACAGGCAGCCAGTGAAGTGAGGCCAGGACAGGGGTCACATGCTCTCTCTTTCGAGTTCCTGTCAAAAGTCGTGCAGCAGACTATATGAAAAGCTGCACACAAACAATTAGCCAAGACGCTGTAGTAGCCACACAGCAGGGTATCTTGGTGCAGCAAGCACAACCAGCACCAATGTTGAATGCAGTCTCCTTTAAGGTCCTGCAGCAACAAACAGGAGAAGAGAGGCTTTTGGAAACAATTCAACCAATACCAAGACAGGAAATCTGTGCAGCAGAGCAGCAAGACCCTGTAACAGGTAAAATGTATGTATAGGCTGCAAAACAAAAGACCTGCTGCACATGAACTCCAAATTGAGAGTCCTGAGTTTAAAGCATTGGCTAGAGAGTGGAGCAAACTCAAAATCACAGAGGATGGAACAATGTTTAGAACAACCAAACACAAAAAGCAACTAGTTCTTCCTTCAGTGTACCATCCTCTAGTGCTAGATGAATTGCATAAACAAATGGGTCACTTGGCCTCAGAACGGACACTCAATCTGATTAGGGATCGTTTCTTTTGGCCAAAGATGCAGAGGGACATTGAACATTTTGTTACTAATGTTTGTGAATGTCTAAAAAAAAGAAAACCTAACAGACAGGCACGTGCCCCTATGTTGAGCATAGAGACCACTCACCCATTTCAGCTAGTGTCAGTTGACTTTTTGCATTTGGAACAATGCAGAGGTGGTTTTGAGTACATTCTGGTAGTTATGGACCACTACACTCGCTTCGCTCAGGCCTACGCAACTACAAATAAATCAGCAAAAATGGTGGCAGATAAACTGTTTAATGACTTTTGTCTCAGATTTGGCTTTCCAGAAAAACTGCATCATGATTTAGGACAAGAGTTTGAAAACAGGTTGATACATCACCTGAAAGAACTGTCTGGTGTTAAGGGGTCACACACCTCCCCCCATTACCCACAAGGGAATGGACAAAACAGAAAGATTTAACAGGACTCTTCTTTCTATGTTAAGAACGCTAACAGAGGAACAGAAAACAGACTGGAAAAGCCACCTCCACAAAGTTGTACA
>NW_015118395.1:0-8550 GCF_001443285.1 Poecilia latipinna | reverse complement strand
GAGGTCCAACAGAACCAGAACCAGCATTGTGGTTCTCCCACATTCCATATTTATGTGGATATCATTGAACACTTTGACTAGGCCAGTCTCCGTGCTGTGGTGAGCACGGAAACCAGACTGGAAGGAGCCAAAGAGATTCATTATTGGGAAGTTATTTAATTGTTTAAAAACTGGTCTTTTTTCCGCCAAACAACTCCTTAAATAGTATTTCCGCTCTTACACTTTTTCAGTAGCTTTGCTGATGAATGGGAGGTCAGAGGTCGGAGGTCGGCCTGTAATTCTGCAGTACTGATTTGTCCAGATTGTTCTTTTTTATCAGTGGTTTGATAACTGCTGTTTTCAAAGTCTGGGATAAAACACCTGAAGACAGCGATGAGTTACTATTTGGATCAGATCATTAGCAACGACAGGCAGGACTTTCTTAAAGAAATGTGTGGGTGGGACATCCAGACAGCAGGAACTGGAGCTTAATTGACTCATAATTTCTTCAAGGGTTTTATAATGAAGTAGCTGAAACTGGGTCATTTTTCCTGCATTTGTTTTGTTTGGGCACAGCATTGGTACTGTCTTTGGAGTGGATGTGCAGATTGATCCTCTGATCTTTTGAATTTTCTCTGAAAAGTAACTGGAAAACTTGTTGCAGGCGGCATTAGATTGAAGTTCAGGTGGTAACGTCATAGGAGGGTTTGTGAGCCTGTCGACAGTAGAAAATAAAGCTCGAGTGTTAGTGTTTTTGTTTATGACATCTGCAAAGAAAGCCTCTCTTGCATGTTTTAGTGTTGTGTGATAGTTACGTAGTCTTTTTTTGTAGCTGTCATAATAAACGTGCAGTTGAGCTTTACGCCATTTCCTTTCGGCCCTACGACAGAGTTGTCTTGCACATTGAACAGTTTGTGCATTTCTCCATGGAGATTTCTTCCTACCATACACAACTTTCACTTTAATGGGTGCAATGTAATCAATGATATCTGAAAGTTTGCACTGAAAATCATCTACCAACTTATCTACGTTATTATAGTTTAAGGGCGAGGAAGCAGAGTAGATTTGATTAAATGTTTCTGCTGTGTTTTCTGTGAAAGTACGTTTTGTAATAGTAGCTGTTTGTCCAAGTGGGTCAACGGATAAAGAACATTCAAAGATAACAGGAAGTGATCCGACAGGCGACATCAGTTACAGAGACATTGGGAATATTCACACCCTTACTGATGACCAGGCCCAGTGTGTGTCCATGAGTGTATGTTGCTTGTTTGATATGTTGCATTAGACCAAAACTCTCGAATATATCAAAGAGCTTTTTAACATTTTCCTCTTGCCCCATGCAATGACAGGATAAACGGCTTCAGACAGTATTAAATATTCGGGTCATATTTGTGACTTTTTCCTTCCATCTCATTTTTTTTTTTACTTTAGCAGAAACACGACTTGTTCTCCAGAAGACCAGTCAGCCCAAAACAAGTACTTATCTTCCTAATGGGCACCGGAGGGAGAATATTTATGTCCATATATTGATCTTTTCATTCTGCCTCTCCTTTCTGTTGAGTGTTGTAGTAAAATAAACTCAGCGTTGTGAGTGGTTTTGTTTTCAGCTTCAGCGGTTAAACACGTCGGTCAGGTTGTAGCGACTCTGAAGATGGCGTCCGGAGGTTTTTACCTCCCCATCGTTTTCTCCGTTCTCGTTCCTCTTAACGACAAACACTGCCTGCTTTCTGCTTTTTCTGTACCTGAAAATGTCGTCTCCTTCCTGAGTCATTACCTGGGCTGGGAGATGGCATAAAACCTGAGAGTGGAAAAAGTCTTTACACCTGTGGAGTCGACAGATATTTAGTGACAAGCTTTGAATAATTCAAGCTCTTCTACATCACAGTCCATAGTGTCTTCTTACTGACAGTGTTGTCTCCATCTTTTCCAGTGTTTGGATCTGATGCTATTGGGTTTTACAGTAAATATCTTTAGAATTGGTGTAGTTGTTTTCAGGGGCGGTCCCAGCCTGTTTGGTGCCCTGGGCCCCATCTCCCGTAGGGTTAGGGTTGTTGCTATCTGCAAAGAAAGCCTCTCTTGCATGCCAACCGTCATTTAAATTTCCACTGGCAAGCGCAGACACTGAATTTATTTTACCATCTAATTTGAGAAATGTGGAAGTGTGATGCAGAACAGGTTTATTGTGTTGGACTGAAACAGAATGAAGGCGACGTGGAGATAAACGTGTAAAGAAATGTACATAATCTCTGTGATATTGGTAAATATTGGTTATCGGCCTTAACAGCAGCATTAATATGAATTATCGGTTCAAATGTTCATATCAGTCCCTCTGTTTCTTACAAAAGAAACAGAGGAACTACTGGAATGTTAATGTTTTAAATTTAATGTTTTTAGGTGTTTGCAAATCTAAGAGACGGAAATGATCATCATCCCAAAGTGATTTAATAAAGCATCTACCTATCGAGCTAGAGCTTAAAACTAATAAAATAAACAGTGAATGTTGGCGGCTGAAACCCGTTTCATATCTCATCCTCTTTCTAGATGCTCATCAGCAGCGTCCATGTTTGTTCAGAACCTGCTTCCCCATCATCAGAGTGTTTGTAATCGTAAAAAGTGAAGTTCAAGGCTGTCATTACGAATTAGGGGGGAAAATCTCAGCATTAAATATTAACAATGACCTTCTAAAAGACAGCAGGACTCGTGCTGCTCATAAATTATATAAACGTCATTTTTCTGGAAGCTAAAATAAAGAAACTATCGGTAAACAAATGGATGGAGATCCTCCAACTCTTTCCTAATTATGGAATCAGGTGTTTATTTCTCTTTAAGTTCAAACATTTAAACTGCAAAGTTCCTACACATTTCACTTTTTCAAATATCCACACGTTCACAAATTTAACATCCTGACCATTTTATTCTCAGCATGTTGCTGATTTTAGTTCCCGAGTCGCCGGTTTCACTGCTTTTCTTGGCCTTTTAAAATCTGTATCTGCTTTGACTTTAATAAAGATAAGATTTTTTTTTTTAATATTTGAATCAGTTCACTCATTTTTTTTATTACATTTCTAGACGTTGCCTTACCCCTGACCCTGTTGTTAGGGAGGAACTTTGTTTCTTGGTGCGTTGAACATTTGGTCATGGCCTGGCATGTATAGAACTGCCTTGTGTAATCCATATGTATACAGAAACACACACACACCCAGGATTATCTACCACAATCTTCCTTCCTCCAAACGCTCGTCGTCGGTTCCTCCGCTCAGCCTCTGAATCCCGTTGCCGTGGAAACCCTTCCGCTGTATACAATGGCACGGCGGTTGCATAATGTTTTTCTGCTCGTGGCCCACAGCACCGCTGAGGGGGCGGGGACGACTCCAAGCCGCCCTCCCACACTCGGTGCAAAGCTTTCAGGAGGGATGGCGTCGGACAGCTCCGGACCTCGGGGTCTCCGGTCCGCCGTCCCGCCGCAAAGACGCCGACCTTCTGACCTCTCTGTCCCCGTTTAAACAGAAAGCTGGGAGTTTGATTGGTGTGTTGAAACATCAATAATAAATCAATTACATGATAAATTAAAACAATGAGTTTCCATTTGCATGATTGATTGTTTTTCTCTTTTCTCACTTGGATGATGAAAGTCTTCAGTCTCAACTCGTCCAATTTTGTTGCTGTTTTGTTTATTTTGAATATTTAAAATGTGTCTCAGTTTCAGTGGCAAATGTTCAATAGTTTATTGATCTTTGATAATGTGTTCTTGCATTATTATGCCAATATTATCATTGTGTTACTTGAAAATGGTCTCAAAACAATATCATCATTAATTGCAATAACTTCTGGGACAATTTATCGTCTGGCAAAATTTATCATGAAACATTGGTAGATAATGATGCCTTTAACTTGCTCTACACAATGATGGGTTTTTATTGACTTTGAACGGCTACATAAAATAAAAATAAAAATCATGTTCTGTTTTGCAGATCCGTAAAAAAAATTAAGTGTAAAATATGACAAACCTGTTTTCAAAGGACAAACGTTGTCAGCAGCAGCAGCCAGTTTCTGTTCTGTCTTTATCTGCTCCGTCATCTGCATCGCTTCCTTTCGCACAAACTCGCAGCGAGCTGCTGCAGCAGGAAAACGCCGCTGTGGGGAATTTGGACGGTGACACGGTGCACAGTTCACTGGGACTTTATTCAGCCCCCGTGAGCCAAAGACAATTTAATTAAGTAGAGAAGCAGGACTGTAATTGAAGTGAGCATGCTCATTTAAAGCAGCGTTTCACAGGCAATAACAGACAGACTGCTCTGGGTTTCAGAGGCGAAGCACGACCCAGATTCACACATTGTTGGGGGAAAACGGTCTTGTTTTTGTGTAATTGCTTCTAACGATCTGAAGGAGCTTTAATGGGAATGAATACCTGGACTACAACACTGATTTAAGCTCTGCTCTTCCCACCTTTAGCGTTTCTTTTTGCTCTGTATCTCTTATTTTGCCAAACGGCTTTGCAGTGATGCATTCACCTTAATGCACATGAAATATTCATCTCTGAATCTAAAAGCAAAACGAACTTCTGCTTTGTTTGTTATTGAATCTTTACAAGAAGTATTAAGACACTTAAGTCCCTGCTTTGCTCTGCCTGATAAAAAGGCAACAAACTAATAAACTACTGATGGACGTTCTGCCATTACTTGGAGTGAAAATGCATATTGATTTATGTAACTGAATGTGCTGTTTATTCTCACGGTTCTTTATCATCGATTTGGGTGGAAAAGATGTTGAATATCTCTTTGTTTACTACAGTCTGCCCGTCACAGGATGCATAACATCAGTTAAGATTTTATTGGAAGTGGTTTGTTTCTGTTTGCGTTAGGAGTCGTGTTGCGGTAATAAATATTAAGTTTGCTTTTTATCCTTATTTCTGCTTAAAACTAACGTTGTGGTGATATTAGAAAATTATCGCATTACATTTCAGTTTGTCATTGTCAATTCTTATTTGCTGTGCGATAATTTGGTTTCTTACTCCACTTCGACACGCTCTCCACTTTCTGCCGGCGCGTTGCGGTGATGAACGATCCCCTCAGCCAATCACCGGTCAGAACAAAAGCCGCTTTGTCACGGAGCCGCCGGGGAACGAGACTCCCACCAGATTACAGCGCCGCGCTTTTATCCAACGGCTTCATCATCCAGCCTGAAATGTAAACCCGGTTTAATAAGATCAGATGCCATTCAGTTACACTCATCCACAAAGTATGACACTAAACAGTTATGTAATGTTAGCAGGGTTAGTGCAACCACTGGACTGAACCTGGTAGTGAGTTAAAATCTCTCTGTTGATGTTTAGGTTCAGTTGAAAAAACTGAATCAGAATCAGTTATTTTCCAGTTTTGAGCACCTAAACAAGAAATTTGACTTTGTTTCCACCTTATTCTCAAAAGACATTCAAAATATGAATATAGACATCAGAAATGCCTGGCAGAGTTTATATTTCCATTTCGCCACATCCCTGAGGAGCGCCGTTGGGCCTGTCACATCGTCGGGTTTCACTGGACGATAAACCGTCCCAGAAGTTATTTCAATAAACAATAATATAGTTATTTTGAAGCCATAATGGTAATGTCACAACAATGCAAGAACACATTCTCAAAGATCAGTAAACTTTAAATCATAATGAACATTTAACTCTGGAACTGGAAAACATTTTAAATAAACAAAATTAATAAACAAACAAACGACACATAAAATTGGACTTGTTGAAACCAAAGCACCAGACTGAAAACTTTGATCATCCAGTTTTTGGTAGAAAAATAGAAAAACAATAATTGAGTTTATTTTAATTTATCATCCGATTAATTGACTTATTGCTTATGGTGACAGGAGCAGCCTGGTTGAGTGTTAACAGTATTGGCTTTAGTTGCTTTCATCTAAAATGTAGAACAACTTTCACATGAGGAACAACATTAAAGCTCAAGAGTTAATTATTGAAACGACGGTAAACTGGAGCTGCTGTCCATGGATCCCTTAAAAACTCAAACTGCCTTTGTTTGTTTTTTGTGTTGTTTTAATTATGACAGTATTAGTCAGTGGATCAATTGCAGGAGTATAATGTGCTTTCTGTTGATTATGAGGTTGGGCTTAATGTTCCCTCCTGCTTCAAATGAATTAATCCTCTGCTCACTTTCTGCCCAGCAACAGCCCAGCTTATGAGACGGATGTTACACTTCTTCTGCAGGAGCCAAAATTTAGAGCTAAACTGGCTCAATGTCGGTTTTCCAGCTGGCTAGAAAAGCAACAGTTGAGCGTCGTTGTTCCTTGACAGCTGCAGGAGATGTAAATAACAGCTTTACCGTCTCGTGTGTCGGTGTTGAACTCGCAGCTTTCTGTACACCCAGAGGGCTCGGAAAAAACAAATGTCATGTCCGAACAATGTGGTGCAGGTTTATATTTCCTCTACTGGTTTGCTTTGAAATAACTGGGTTGCTGCTGCCAAGCCAATTTTCTCTGTTGCATAAGGAAGGTGAGAGCTTCCCACTTGTTCGCTGTCCTCCGTCAGTCTGTGCGTGCGTAGCAGCTCTGACAGGGGAGCTTTGTGTACACTGTCACGCTGCTATTGTTCTCCACACTTTTCAGCTTTTCAGCACGCTCTCCTATTTCACTGTAGTAGAGCAGGGAGCCGATCAATAGCTGACTCAGAGTAAAGGAGCTGACGCACCGCGGCGTGCTGGTCAAGAACTGTTCCCTAAAATATGGATTCAAAATATCAATAATATGTCAACTTCTTTATTGCATTCAGATGTTCTAATTACGTATTTAATAGTTCATGAAGAAATGTTTGTTTTTATCGATTCTTTGTTGATCTGTACTAAGACGGTTTTTCTGAGCACATTGATGCGTGTTGAGGTATGGTTGTTGTTTGAACATTAAAATAAATGGTTTTAAATGTCTTGTTATAAAGTATTTGTTTTTAATCCCTAATGCAAGTTTTACCTGTTTTAGTTTTCTCTTGGGTTAAATGCATTAAAATTTCACAAAACAATGACAGTAAAAGGATCAGTAAAAGTTAAGCTAGCTAAATAACTAATGGTAATAATTTAGCCAACTAGCCAAACTAGCTAGCTAGTTAAAAAATGTATTAAACTAGCTCGCTAAATTATTAGCTAATCAATTTGAGTCTCATGGGTTAAATGCAACAACTTTTCACAAAAGTGACAGTAAAAGGATCAGCTAATGATTTAGCTAGCTAAATCATTACTAAAGTTATCATGTGTCATGTATATTCCTACAACGCTGATTACTGATAAAGTAATCAGCGTTGATGACTAAATGGCTAAAAGGCTTTGAAGGAGCTCCATAATTTATTGAATTACTTTTCCTGGGGGGGAATAAATCACTTTTCTGTTTGGGGATGAAAACTTCTGTTATTTCAACACAGACTGATACAGTAATCAAGACTGTGATGACTGTATCAGTGATCACTAATACAGTATCAGTAATGTAATTACTGATCAATCAATCAATCAAATTTTATTTATATAGCACATTTCAGCAGCAAGGCATTTCAAAGTGCTTTACATAATTATAAACAGTGAGAAAGAAAAAGAATGTAATAAAAAGATAAAAAGAAAAGATGATACTGTCATCAACACTGTGATGATTGCATCAGTGATCAGTCTTGATTACTGATACAATCATCAGTGTTGATTATTGTATCGGTAATCAACACTGTGATGACTAAATCAAGATAATCATTTAGCTAGAAAGATTGTTATTGTTGTTGCTAGTTTTCTTTCTTTCTTGCTGATTTAATCAGTCAGCTTGATGATGTGATTATAAAGTTAAGTGAATTTCTCTGGCTGTGATAGTTGGTCCAGAGAACACCGGTCAGATATTGATTTCTGTTTATCGATGCAAAACTCTGACGCTGATGAAATGATGCTGTCAGCAGCCTGCACTGTTTGCATAGTGAATATTAGAGGATCTAAATGGCTGCAGGGTCCTTTAACTGGAGAAGATCAGCAGTTCAGCTTGTTTTTACCAGCATCCTCTCATTAAAAATGTGATATTTCCTACATTTTTGTCCTGTTTTAAGACGGAGACTTTTAATGCAGCCAAATCGATGCACTAGTGAAGGCCGTCATGTATATTCGGATTATGTTGGGATTAAGGCCAAAGATTAAAATATTTTTATGCATATACAGAGAGGCTTTGAAGGAGCTCAATAATTTATTGAATTACTTTTACTGGGGGGGGAAAAAATCACTTTTCTGTTTGGGGATGAAAACTTCTGTTATTTCAACACAGAATGTTGACATGAAGTTAAACTGGGTTTATTATCACTTTACTAAAGTAAATTAAACATTTATGGAATAAAAACTGCTGTTTTAGCAGTTCAGGAGTTTTGATCCTGTGGAGTATAAAACTAAAAGTATTAGAACCTGGTCGACATAAATCATTTTATCATTCTGTCATTACCAGGAGAGTTTACTTTCTTTCTTTCTTTTCGAAAAGGTTTTTAACTCGTGTTTGATTTTTAATTTATTAGATTTTATTTATTGACAGCTGATGATCAGCACTAGCGCCATA
>NW_015118394.1:4829-8852 GCF_001443285.1 Poecilia latipinna | reverse complement strand
ATAGATAAGAACAGTTTTTCTTCACCTGGCTATCTCCTCCCGCTCAGTAGTTCTTCAGAGAAAGTCAGACGCAGAGGCCTGTCGATGTCTGTTGCATTTCATTACTTCTCTGCTTAAACCGCTACTCTGTGCTGAAGCAGAAACGATACTTCAACGTTTTCCATCATCTGACAAGTTGCAAGTCTACTCCACCATACTTTATTCACCAAAAACGTTTTTTTTTAATTCACAAAAAAATGTTCTGTAATCTGGAACGTTAGCCGCCTTACGCGTCATGCGTCACGGGCAAAAGGTCAAANCTGAATCGATAGAAAAGAACAGTTTTTCCTCACCTGGCTGTCTGCTCCCCTCAGTAGTTCTTCAGAGTAAGCCAGACGCAGAGGCCTGTTAGTGTCTGCTGTATTTCATTACCTCTCTGCTTAAATCGCTACTCCGTGCTGAAGCAGAAACGATACTTCAACGTTTTCAGTCATCTGACAAGAAGCAAGTCTACTCCACTTTATTCACCAAAAACGTTTTTTTGTTAATTCACCAAAATCGTTTTTTTAATTCACCAAAAACTGTTCTGTAATCTGGAACATAGACATATGATCTGGAACGTTCGCTACGTTGAGCTCCAGTTAGCCGCCTTATCTCACTGCGCGAGAGGAAACTGCGTCATGTGTCACGGGCAAAAGGTCAAAGGTAACAAGGTGACCGGAGGGCTTATTATGTTGTACAAAAAACCCCAACAAAAAAAAAAAAATAATAATTTTAGTACGTTATTTTATGTCAGAAGAGGGCTTAGGAAATAATAATGCAAAAAGAAGAAGAAGAAGAAAAAAAGTAATTTGACCAAAAGGGGCAGTTGCGTTAGTGGTTAATTAACCAGCGCAAACCTCATCATGCAGGTTCAGCCCGGTGAGGAGCTTTCGCGCACTCCTCCCAGTCACGCATCACGCTGATTTTATATTATTATTATTTTTAGTATTATTTTTTCGGTTATATGATGCATCAAACCATATCAAATGCTTTGTCGACTTAGTCAGCCAGGGTTAATCCGCGTGGCGGCGCGAAGATCCGAGAAACACGTCCCATAAACACGACCAACCAAAATAGTTTCTGTGTCCCCTTGTTAAAAACTCAACAGACACGAAATGGAAGAGCTACTAAAGCCACATTAGCAGCATTTAATGAAATCTCCCATTTGTTGCGCATCTCTGTGCAGTGCAGCGGGTTTAACTCATCATGCAGGGCCGGTCCAAGGCTGTATGAGGCCTTGAGCAGAATTTGACTTGGGGGCCCCTTTCGTCACTAAAAACATCAGCACCATTAACTGCTTCTGTGTTAAATTTAATCTGGGAGAAGGGAATAGATTAATTGGCCAACCTAAAAAGCAAAAAGTTATAATTGCATTTTACTAGTTTGTATTTGTAAACAAACAGAGCTCAAACTCAAAGATTAAACTCACAGCATCAGAGTGTAGTTATGGTAACAAAACAATAAAACTGTCTCACTGTCTCCATCCCTTGATGACCTATCTATTTCATGTGCTGTTTGATGTCCAGGTTAAGTTGTTCTTTGTAAGATTATAAACAATTCAATAAAAATAAAAGAAAAAAAGAAAAAAAAATACTTAAATGTGCCTTAAGTCTGAGAAGAAACTGAAGTGATCAACGAACCTCTTAGGAGCCAGAACATAAACTTCAGTTAGGATGGAAGATCCTTTTTACCAAAATGGATTAATAAAATGCCAACAAAGAGTTATGTTTTGCTGTTATGCTTTAACAAAGGTTTTCATCTTTTTTAATTATTCAATTTGGCACAGGTCTGACATTTCTGCTTGTAGGTCCAAACAACAGAAGTCTAAAAGAAAGAAAATGACATGCCAGAAAACTGTTGAGAAACATAATACATAATTTCTACAAATACCTAAAAGAAAAAAAATTATATATATATATATATATATATATATATATATATATATATATATATATATATATATATATAAGTGGCTGAACAGGAAAAAAAACACAAAAAAATTACATTTTCAGTTCCTCAGATGTTGGTACTAAGCAAGGATGTGTCCATTAGTCAGTTTTGGTCTCTAATAACCGTTTTCTCTGCTGCGTCCAGGTTCGAGTCAGAATCGAGACCTTCGTCATCATCCTGGTTCTCCTGGCGGTTTGTTCCATCCTGGCTGATGGCTATGGCTCCCTTTCTCTGAGGCAGAACGGTGAAGAAAGCCTCCTGCCAGCTGCCCTTCTCCAGATAAGCCAGGATGATCTCAAAAACTGGAGGATAAATGAGAACTCAACACTAAATACTGGGGAAGAAATAACTATTCCAATAATATGCTCATATTTAATTTCTGAGTCAGATTCACTTAAATATGCCAATTTCTTTCTACATGTACTTCCAATAGTACTTATAGAAAACCCATGGAGTGTTGTTGTCCATGCCATGCTGCACTGATGCAGTAATTCATGCAGAGTCCCAACCTACCATTGAGTGCATATAAATAAGCAAACTTTTTATAAGCCTGATATTTCTATTTAAAATCTATTTTTTTATCTTATGTAATAATCTTAATCTTCTGAGACATAATTTTGGGGCTGTGATTAATCTAAATGAAGGAGTTTCACTTCCTGAAATAAGGGAGAAAAAGTATTGTACTTTACCACAATATTTAAAGTAAATCAAAAATAGTTTCTTCTTTTCCTTTAGCAGCATTATCACACCTTGAAAATGAAGACAAATACAACTTTTCCTTTATTCAGTGAGAAAAGCTCCTATATTAGGAAATATTTGTTTCAGTAAGTTGATCTAAAGATGGGACCAAATCGAGTCAAAAATGGCTAAACAGCAGCAACAAAAATCAACATCCTCCACCCTATATCTTTATCATATGGATTTGTTTGCCATCAATTAATGTCACTACTTACCATGATTAACCGCCAGAACCTTCCGACTGTTCATTTTAACAAAACTGCTCAGAGGAAGCTGTGCATGGCCGATCCCCAGCTCCTTCGCCCGCTCATAACTAATGCCCTGCAACACAGATCCCTGCAGGTCAACCTAATCCCAGGAGTGCTATACTCCTGGGATTAGGTTGCAGGTCCGCAGCTGCTGTACCTCCAGCAGCTGCAGACCAGGACACACCTTATGATGGTTGTGGTCCACCAGGCCTCCGATCACATAGGCCTTCTTCTGGTCCAGCTCCTCCACCACATTGGGGGAGTCCGAGGTCAGGTACACCAGCTCATCCTTAGCCACCACTTCACTGTAGTGTTCTGCTTTAATGGTGATGTCCTGAACACAATTTCAGCATGCAGACACTGCAGTTACACACACCAAAAACGTGAATTCATTAGAAACTGTGTCAGATGGCTCCACTCTGGGTAGGAGCCTATTTGGTACGAAAACAGTCAATTTTATATTGATATAAAGCAGGGGTGTCAAACTCCAGTCCTCAAGGGCCGCTGTCCTGCAACTTTTAGATGTGCCTCTGCTACACCACACCTGAAAAGAATAATTAGGTCATTAGCAAGGCTCAGGAGAACCGATCTACACAGGGAGGAGGTAATTAAGCCATTTCATTCCACTGTTTTTTACCTGTGGCACATCTAAACACTGCAGGACAGCGGCCCTTGAGGACTGGAGTTTGACACCCCTGAAAAGGGAAACACTAAAGTAATTACTATGATTCTGCCACTAGTTTCTGTCTGAAAGACTACAGACACTAGTGGGGGAGGGGTCAGCTACTCTATGTTTTAGAGAAAAAGACCTGAGCTGTCTCATTAAAAGAACAAATTCATTATGTCAATAATGACCATGCTGAGTAGTGGAGAAACTCTCCATCTCCACTGTGGGTCGATGTTAAACAGACTTTGCATCAAGCACATTCTCTGAAAAAAAGATTAGCTAAAAATGAGCAACAAAGTAACAAGAATAAAGACTGAAGACTTTCACATCACACTTCCAAGTCAAATTTAAATCTAATCTCTGATTAAAACTAGAGGAGCAGCAATAAATCAGCTGATT
>NW_015118394.1:0-1248 GCF_001443285.1 Poecilia latipinna | reverse complement strand
GAATAAAGACTGAAGACTTTCACATCACACTTCCAAGTCAAATTTAAATCTAATCTCTGATTAAAACTAGAGGAGCAGCAATAAATCAGCTGATTAGGTAACTGGCTGACACTTGCACGACAAACTGATCTTATCTACATCCACAAAGGTCAGTATGTCCATTTGCTCTGCTGTCAGAGAGGGCTGCCTGACAAATCAACCAGGTCACTTATGCACGTCTGCAGTTAACAATAGTCACTCCACTGACTATTGTTGCTACATTTAGCGATTATTCAGACCAAGAAAATCGGTATTACCCAAATTCAGAATCAGCAGGTCAGGTTTTCTTAAAGAATGGTGATCAGCCAGAAAACTGTAATCGATGCATCCCAAATAAAAAAGTGCAGTTTCCTCCTAAAAGATGGATCTTTTTCATCATCTCAGAGATGCAGATATATTTATGATTGTTTAATGTGTCTGAAAGATGAGGACTGGCTTACTCAATTGCTCTGTTGTCCATTGTGTTCCAACCCAGTTCTACAAAGTCCAATTCCAATGTATCTTTGAGTTTTTGTTAATACAATATGGCAGATTCTGATTGGTCTGAGACTTACTAACCAATTTGCTGTAAAAAGAAGTGTTAGGATAACATTTAAAACCCGGCCAAAGGATAACATTTACTAGCGCCACCGCAAGGCTAAGCCTTTCTTCTTGTTTTTTTTTAAGTTAAATAAAATAAGAAAAAAAATCGCCTTTTTTTAAAGCCTTTTTGCAAGTGTTTCTGTTGCTTTGAGCGTTTCACTATTAGAGCAGATTTATTCCTAAAAGACATGTTTAGAGAAGATATGTATATAGTTTATGCATTTAAAGCCGGACCAATCACACCGCTGGCCTCTGCGCGTTGTTAACCTCAGCGCGGATCCCACGCTCCTCCTTTCACTCAAACTGGACACAAGCCGACCGCTATGGATATTTACATCAACCCCCTGTGAGGAATTATGATTAGTTATGAGGACTTATTGATTAAGGTAAGAGTTTGAGCCCACCGCGTTACCTCTGGTTGCGCAGCTCTACGTGAACCGCAGGAATAACTTGAAGTCGCGCTTTCAGAGGAGCTTTGAGGAGCGGTGAGAATGATGTATATTTGTGAACAAAACATTATGCGGCGTTTACATCCCAACACGCTGCCCAACGCGTGGTTCTGTCTTCCCTTCAAGTTTATGTCTGTGGTTCCGGTTGGCCGGTGAGTTAGTGGTTAATGAACCAGCG
>NW_015118393.1:6989-8559 GCF_001443285.1 Poecilia latipinna | reverse complement strand
TATATAATTCACACCACATCTACTGTCAACCACAGTTAGTCTGAGACAAAACTGGAACCTGGGGAAAAACAAGCTTCCAAATAGAATGTCATAAACACAACAATCACTATAAAGATACCTTACATTTGCTTTCCATACTTAATCAAAGTTAAATTTTTATTCATTGAATGTAAAACTTGCTAGTTTTTTCTTCTCTAGTAATAAATTAGGTCATAGGATTATAGAGGTCAAGGTAATATTACACATTCTAAAAATGCATGCAAACTCAGCATAAAAGAACAAAATCACCACAATCTAAATTGCAATAAAAGGATCCTAGCAGTGTCTGAATTGGTAACTCATTTCCGTATTGTAAATAAATAATTTATTAAGTAAATCATTGATTTACTTATGATATAATTAACAAATATGTGGGGATTTATTGACCACAGCTTTTTTTTTATAATACTACCATTTTATTGGCACTTATCTTGTCACATATTGTGTCACATGAAAGATAAGAGTACTGTCTTTGTGCTGACAAGAAAACAACCTGCTGAATACTATCAATCAATCATTAATTGATAGATTAATGTCCAGTTGTCATAACCAGGACATTTTCAATAATGTCAACTTTGTATTAAAAGTGTTATGATTTACCGAATGACGCTTTATGACAACAGTCATAAATATTCAGGAAGACTTATTCATGTTCATGACAGGTGTTTATGACGGTGTCATGTCAGTCTCATTCACCCACCTTCAAATAAAGTGTTACCGGCTGGGTTTATGTACCATTTGATTTTTAACTAAATATTTATACCTGTATTTTATAAAAAATAGTGGTTGACTTTCGGCATTTATTTTGAAGTATGTTGGTCCTGTTTACAGCTATGATTTTCATGTTCAAAAGCTATTTTTTTATGTTCCATTTTATAGTAATAACTTAACAAAATTGTTTAACTTCAAAGACTAGAGTCAAGACTGCTTTACATTTGATTTATACGTTGAAAATGTGTATAGTAAAATGCAATAAATTAGTTGTGATGTACAGAAGATAAACATTAAAAAGCTCAATAATATGTTTAGCTCTTAATATATAATAGCAAAGGTTAGTTATAAAGATTAGATGACATGTCAATTTATGGTCTTAAATTGCTAAATAAAGTCTGCAAATTGTTTGTCGAAGGCTTTCATTTTTATATCACTTTGGATGAGCTAATTTCAAACAACAATTTAGTTTTGTTTCAAAATTATGTGAAGAATATATTAAATACATTACCTTTAATATATTTTACACTATAATTAATATATGGTATAGAGTACAGACTTCAGTTTTGGGTTAACAAAATATTGGTAAATTTGACATAAAAAAACTGTTAAATTATGGAAAATATTTTGATGGAAATTCTGGAAAAAAAAGAAAAAAATACAGAAAATGTCCTAACTTTCTGCCAGGGTATTTTCAGTTGTTTTTTGTTTTTGTTTTTTCACAGAAGTTCCGTCAGAATTTTTCCGTAATTTAACAGTTTTTTCCCCTGTAATTTAACATATACAAACTGTTAAATTATGCCCCCCCCACCCCCACCAC
>NW_015118393.1:0-2249 GCF_001443285.1 Poecilia latipinna | reverse complement strand
AGGACTGTACAACCTTGTAAATAACTACAGGGTTGTCACTTTTTATCATTTTGAATAGAAATTCCCTCACTACATCGTCATTGCCACAGAGAAGTTGAATGATATCGTGGCAGTGTTTTTTTTCCATGTTCTCAAAAAGGACAAAATCTATGTCTTTTACTTCCTTCCAGATTTTTGGTGCAAGTTTTCTCTGGACTGGTTCAGTGTGCTTCCTTTTGTAGTCCGCGTAGCTAGATCTATTACTAGATTTGTAAATTAATTTCCAAAGAATTTGTTGCACCATAACTCTCCTTTCGCGTTTGGTTCCACGTTTAAAACCCATCTTGTTCGCTTCCCTTAAAAATTGTTCAGGATCCATGGTTTCCTGACTGTAATCTTCACTCAGGCAGTTTTTATCTGAGTACAAGTCCTCATTTGGAAAAAAAGTCCTTCTGATCTTCCTTTTTGTAGACGTGAACATTTTCTTTGGAGGAACAGGATTCTCCAGGTGCCGTTTGAATTTTTCAACAATTACTTCGTGTCCTTCCGGGTAATCGAGTAGTACAATTAAATGCAGTCCACTGGCAAAGTGGAACGCATCTCTAGCAATACTCTGGAAAATTCTTTCACTAAGTTCTTCTGACACCTCCGAGAGTACTTCCACATTTAATTCTTCAGTTTTTCTCAATAGCAAGACCAAAATTTTGCTGTGCTGTTCCTCAAAGATCTGTCTGACAAGGTGCAGAGTTGGCCCATCTGCAGCCTTTTCAATCACTTTCCACAGCAGTTCGCTGAGAAAGTTTCTCTTTTTGTAGTCTGGGCTTCCTTGACCAGGATGAACTTTGTTGGAAAAAGTTTTCTTCACTTTTGTCCAAAAAGAAACCTCAGGCTTCACATCCATTTCCCTCTGTGGGCTTTCGTCATTCATTGTTATTGAGCTGAACTAAAACTTCCAAATGAATCTTGTGTTGACTGATTTGTGTCCACTGATCGGAGAATTAACTGATCAGTTGGTTATGTCATGGACTTTATGACATCATAAAGTCATCCTCACAAGGGCCTCATGACACAGACTTCAGTTGAAGTCATGCTGATGACATCATTGTCAGCAGCATGGCAACTGTTGCTAGGGCTGATAATAGCACGCAGTGAGCATGGGCTCCATCAAAAATAGAATCTGTGGGCACTAAATGCATTATTCCCACAAGTCTGAACTGGCAGTGATTTGCGCAGCTTAACAGGAGGGGCCAGGGAACCATTGGCCCCTCCACTTTATCGCCCTACCCATTTTTATTTGTTATTTGGGTTCCATCTCGTAACAGACATAGGACAAAATGTCAATGGAACAACTACATGACCTGGTGGGCCGGCCTATCGGTCAAACCTCTTGTGATGCCCACTAGTGTGTGCCCACAAAAGTGAAAAATAGAGCATGCATTTCTTTAAATGTTTGTGGGGTTATGATAAGAAGATATTTTACTTGTTAACAGGGGTTAATGAGGATGGGTCCAGTAACGGTGTTTCACTGGTAGGTGGTGCATGGGGACTCTGAGCTGCCTGTTGCTCTGCTGTTTCTCATAAGCTGAGGGAAATTGGAGTAACACAGACTGCGTCTCCCGTGTGCTCATTTACATGCTGTTTTTCAGCTTCATCATCTGCTGCTAACGGGTCCAGAACCCTGGTACCCGTTACACTCTCACAGGAGAGCAGAAGAGGACAGTGGTTGATTTTTAGATCTTTGTTGAGGGAGATAATAAAATCAGCTTCACATGTATCGGCGGATCACCAATCTTTGAAATTAAGAAAATCGGGGAAGATTAATTGGTGCACCCCTAACATACATAAGTACACAAATATTTTCTTGTGAAAATAAAAACACTCTGAGTTTTACATATTTGTTAAAATAAACTCACCATGGCGTGACTTTATGTTTGAGACAGATAATCTGTGAAAATATCAATCTCCTCCACAGATTATCTCTCGTGCAATACTGTCATGACACATTGACAGTTTCAACAAATATGTAAAAAATATATATTTATCATTAAACATTATTGGAAAGACACAGATAAAAAAACGTGTATGTTCTAGAAAAAGATTTATAAATTTAAATTAAAGGTTTAGCAGGTCGAGTAAAACAAAAACAAATGCACACACCTATTATAAAGATGTGTAATTGCTTGGCAGGTAAAGTGCAGCTGTTGAAGAGAGAAAACAAAACAAGAAGCTTCTGACCCACTGTAACAGTTTATAAACCATTAACTCAGCAC
>NW_015118392.1:0-8559 GCF_001443285.1 Poecilia latipinna | reverse complement strand
TATGCAGTTACTCAGTACATGAGTAGCATTTTAACGTATTTTTATTTTATTCTTGAGTAATTTCTTGAACAGTTTTTCCTTTTACTTGAGAAAAAAATATAAAGTTAAAGTAGTGCTACTCTTATTTATGTAAAAAAAAATTGGGAAGGCGGGGGGTACTCGACCCATCTTTGGGTACATTTAAATTTATGGCTTGAAGTCTATCGTCGTCACAATTTCTGCTGTAAACCACGCTAGCAGAACCTTTTTAGTTAAATAAAATAGGAACAGTTAGTCTTTTATTGCGGTCCACCACACCTCTACAGTCGACTGGCGTCTGCATTTGAACTGACGGGGGAAATAGACGCAACATTGGGGTAAATGAAGTTGATAAATGCTGGAACACGGTGCTCTGGTTCTGGATCAACGGTCAGAATCTGATGACGTTTCCACAGAGGGGCGCGCGCGCTACCTGCAAGCCCCGCCCACCTCTCCATCCAAAACAGATTAGCTACTAAACGGAGGCGGATTGAGGCTTACTACACCTTTACTGGGCCACTCATCCACCAGAACCATTAACACACACCTCCCGCCTGCCCCGACTCTACTAAGCAGACTCTTAAAATTACCTGCAATATATTTATGGTGAGAAAATGAATAATTAATTGAAGATTAATTCTTTGATCCAAAGCTAAAAACCGGGTCAACGTTTGTTACCGTTTTAAAACGGTGAGTGCAAAAAAATAAAAAGCGCAATGAAGAGGGTGAATTACATTTTTGCACCGAATAACCGAGTGAAATAAACGGTAGCAACGTTGACAGCCTTCCTGTCTGCAGCTAGGTTAGCCTCTGTTTATTATTAAAACTGACGGCTCCAGACAGGACAGATGATTCTGCCGTGTTAACTTACCACAGAGATCCCGTCTGTGTGCGTTCAGTTCGGATTCAGACGGCCAGCATCGCCCCGCAGACTGACAGCTATAGAACAGGTGCTGAACTGGTCAAGTTAGCAACAATAACTTAACTTCCATTTCCGGTTTCACAATAAAAGTTCAAATGAACCTGAGCTCGGCCACATCGAGCGAACATGACTAGAAAGTTGGTTTAAGACAAGATTTTAGCAAAATTGAAACGCAGTGATTACATAATAAAGCATTTAATAGACAAGCTGATAGAGTACAGAAATCTTACAGCTCAATTTATTCAGAGCTACAGAACCAAAAGGCTTATTTTGAAAGAATAAACAGCAGCTTCCGTAATTTTTAATGTGCGTTTTCGGTCAAATTCACGAATACAAAGTAAAGATGTTTTGATAACGGATAAAAATGATGCTATGGAAAAGCGAGAGTCCAAACAGCGCATGCGTGCTCTCGGTGTGGGTTTTAAATACGCCATGAAAAAACTGATCAGCTGCGCTGATGGAGGTTCTCACGTCTGACGGCCATTCCACTAAACTTCTATTGATTGAATTATAATAGTAGTTATAATTCAATAAATTCTATTATTGAATAGTCCATTTATTTTAGGAACTTCATCATTAAGTGAAACAATCTGTTGAAAGCCTTCATTTCTGGTAACTACAATCATTTTCCACTTACATCAGACTAATACAAAATATTTTTATAAACAGAAATGTGGGCTTAATCAAAAATATGTCTAATACCTACCCAAAGGCAGTTTTAAAGAGATACTTTTAATCTGACAAATGACTCATCAGGATCTTAATTTCTTGGGAATATTTAATATTAAGATAAAGTAGATTCCCCATAAAATTATTTAGAATTGAAATTTTTTTTTTACATAAAGCCCTAAAAAAATCTATGTAACATTAAATTTGTTTGTTCCATATGTTCCTAAAAAAAGAGAACACTTTCTTCCTAGACTTGAGTCCGAAAAGTTTAGAAATACTGATATAGCACAAAATAAAGTCTATTTACTATTTAACAGATCTATGAACTCAAAACAATCAGAACTGGAAAACATCAGGGCTGTGTTGTCACACCTTTGAAGTTTAAACTATATACAAACTGCTTAAAGTTTATCTTAAGTGGCAGTTTATTGTGTGAAGATGCTTAAATGTGGCCTTTTTGTAGAATCAGACACCTAAAATCAGACTTTACTTTAGCTGCTGTGCCTCCGCTAGCCCAGTTTTTAAAATTTTTTCACAGTTGGAAGCCAGAAGGAAACTGTTTTTGAAGCAATGAAAGTAGATCATGTCGTTTCATTTAGAGCTCATTTCATACCTCATTTTGTACATATTAAACTTGTGTTAAACTGAGTAAACAATATTTTTACTTAATTATGTTATTAGTTAATTTTGATTCTGCAAGAACAATATCAGTAAAGTTTAGAAAAGTCAGTTTCAATGCTCTTCTCTGTAAATAATGGTTTAATAAATAAATAAAAGGTTGTGTTTTTACATAAAATAAATAAAATAGTAAAGAATCAAGAATTACCAACATATTTATTTAGAAAAACAGCAAAACTCATACAAATCTTGAACATTATTAGAGTGTAAAGCCAAACAGAAGTGCAGAAAGCTTAACTGCAATAAAAAGCAGTCATCACATCTGAGCCTGAAAGTAATGTTCATAGTTGGCTCGAAGGACAAATTCAAAGTAAGGCTTTGATTTCAAAGTGCTCAGCTCGTCCTGTTCCAGCAGCTCTTTCACATCAGGCAGGTAAGTCTGCAGAGGAACACCTGGAAGGAAAGGAGTTTTAGTTAAAGGTTTATCTATAAGAAATCTGCTCAAAGCAGGAAAAGATCAGATTCACACCAAATTTATATATTCATTAGATTGTTCTAATCTATGAATATTTGCATCAAAACTACACATTCCACCCAATGCTGCTCTGTAAGTTTAACATGATTAAATCAGAAAGTTTAACACAAAACTTTAAGATTTTACTTAGCTACTTGGCTTAGACGGAATTAAGCAAAGTAAAAATATTGCACAATTCAACAATTAAGGAGTAAATAATTAACAGTTCAAACTTATTTAAAAATTTGATATATACTAATCTGTGTGTCTGCACATTAAGCTCTGATATGGAGATATATGCATTTACTGTAGTGAATTACCATTTTGAGTAAGAGTTTTGTATGTAAACTTATGGGCTGGAGAATTAATACATTTTTAAACACCTTTTGGTTTATTTTACAAATCATTTCATGTAAAAATGCTGCATTTTTATTTGTGCTTCTTTCCCATGTATTTGTTCTGTTAAACTTTTAATTGAAAGAAAAAAGAGAAAGATGGAAACAGAAAAGGGAAAGAAAACAGAAAAGAGAAAAAAGAAGAGGGAAAGAAATAAAGTGAGAGAAAGAGAAAAGAAAGAAAACAATGAGGAGTTTAGATTTGTTCCCAACATCCAAAGTAAGGATTCTGCCATTTTACTGTAATAATAATCTAACTTGATGTGTTTCACCTTCTTGAATGAGTTTAAGAAGGATTTTCACAAAGATGCTGTCTTTAGCTGCTTCCAGAGGATCGTCGCTCCCATCGGCAGAGGACCAGCTGAAAGAAACCAGCGGTAAAGTCACATTCTGTGAAATATTTTACAGAACGACACAGAACTCTATGACCACTAGAGGGCAGTAGAAGGCAGTTGTGACCATAATGCAAGAGTTTCTTTTCATTCTATTTATTTATTCATACGTTAATCTAAAAATAATCTGTGCTGTAATATATTTTATGTTATTGCAATTCAGACAATTAAATGCTTTTCTTATTAAAAATATCTGTTTTTTTTGCATCTTTTAATTCATTTCTATGATTAAAAAAGGGTTAAATTTTAAAAGAAATATCCACAATATGCCAATTTTTATAAGTGTAATTGGTTAACTGAATAACTGAGTAATTGGTATCTTTCTCTCTGCTCTGCATTCATGAAGCATCATTTATTGTGAGTTTAATCAGATGCTGCTGGGTGTTGCTCTGGTTACTCAAAACAAATGGACAAAAGTGAAAAAAAGTAAGAACAAAAATCTTACTCTACATTATGTGGGTGTCAGTAAAGCAAACACCAACTACAACCTCTGATTTAACCTCTCAATAATTTAAACTAAATAAAGATCTTACTCGTCTCTCCTGAGTGCTTTGCTTAAGATTTCACATTTCAGAGAATCGATGTCCACAGAATCCTCCTGAAACAAAATCACAGAAAATCATTTACATGACTGCTGATTCAAAATGGCACCCAGAGGTCCAGCAGAAACAGGACGTTACCTCATTGATGTACTCCAGCAGGTCCAGAGCTTTTTTGAAGTCGTACTCGTTGGCTTGCCTGTTGTCATCGCAGATGTACAGCTGGAGGGAGGGAAATGCTAATCTGTGAAAATTATCTCTCATAATCTGGTGTTTCCCCAACTGGATTACACTTAGTAGAACTATAACACCAGATTCCTACAGTTCTGTGAGCCAACTCATATCTATAAAGTGCATCTGTCTCAACATCCACAGATGGTTTTCAATTTTTTATCCAATTTTTGGATCCAGTCTGTTATATGAGCTTCATTCTGACTTGCGATCTTTTGTTTCACTCTGTTACAGTAATTTAAGCGTCTTGAACGTTTACTCACAATAAAAATAAACAAAATGTTGTGTATTTTCTTTAATATTTATATAACACCAACACAAAGTGTTGAATAGGGATGCTTGATAGTTGATCTAAAGTTAACAATCTTATCCATGGACAATTAGTTGATAAGCACCCATTTTCTGAAAAATCTAAGTTTTCTCTTGTATCAAAGGGGCCGACTGTCTTCCCATATATCAAGGGATCATTTTGTCATAAAATACCAAATAACATTTATTATTATTTTGTGTCCAATGTATTAAATACTGAATAAGCATATTCAGTATTAAATACTGAATATTATTAATATTCAGTATTAAATACTTTACCGTCAAATGTTGCTCTTGAATGTATGTAAGAACTTCGCTCTATGAAGTGCATTAGCTCAAAACACCCCGCAAAATCAACCGTGATTATTGGCATCATATTTTTTTCCGTTATGTTACAATTTTTCTGCGATATCTTCAAAGCTTTTCATCACATCCTCGCCTTCGTCGCACATCAGCGATTTTTAAATGCGAAGTTGACGTTGCTCTGTAATGAAGCTCGGCTGAATGAGCGCTATTAAGAAAATTAATTATTTCAAAACAACCGTACAAGGTGCATCTTTCATTCTGTGCCATCTCCACCGCTTTTCATCACACCCTCGGCTTGGTAGCAGCCATTAAGGCGAAACCTAAGGAGCTTATCGAAGACTAATATTTCAAAAAAGAACCGCATAAAGTGCACTTTTCATCCCACAACGGACTCAGCTTGGACCGTTTCTCTTTCCCGTTATAATGTGCCCCCGCCGCCATTTTAATTCCTGTACCAACGGGATGACCTGCGGCGCCCCCTGCGGGATGGCGGTCAAATTACAACACTGAAATAAGGATAAGCGGACGTAAATAGCCAATCTATTGGAACTAATTTTAATCTAATAAACCATTAGTCGTAAATCAATTAATTGTTTGTGAATAATAAAAAAGTGGAAGCAAAATCAAGTATACATTCAATATGTGTAACAAATTGATAAAAACAAAAGTGAGGCAGAAGCTGGTCAGATTATTCTGTTTAAAGTTTAAAGCTGGTAGGAACCTGATCCTGGATGACAGTTGTGTGATCAGTGTTGTATTTTCACCTGTATGAGGTTGTGAGCGCTGAGCAGAGGCATGGTGTCGGGGTTCTGCTCTTTCTCCTCCAGGAGGCGCTTCGGCAGGGTCTCCTGATGCAGCAGGAAGCGCTCCTGCTCCACAATATCTGAGTCAGGCAGAGACATGGCGCTGTCAGCTACAGCTTAAAAGGTTGCAGTGTTTTATTATTACAGTTTGTCTCTCTAGAAATGCAGAAAAATAATCCGTAAAAGTAGGGCTGAAACAGTTTATTGTTAATTATTGATATATTCGTCAACTTACTTCGTAATTGATTTTAATTGGAGAATACAGACTCAAAAAAGGTAATTGGCTGAAAAAACAACTTATTCAGAGCAGTAATTAAGTCAAAACTGTACAAAAAATATATGCATTTTGCATTTCAGGTCTGATCCCAATTCTGTAAAAAATAAATAAAAAATTCTAAGTACATTTTGCTTTTGTTTTTTTTGCTTTTTTTTTTGATAATCAGCTTATCAAAAAAAATATACAAATAAAATAAACAAATTAGCCATATACTGTATTGATAAGCAGAAAGAGCAGAGCTTTTCATATGCTGATTTTAGAAGTTTTTTTGAGCTGCATAAGCATTTTTTGCAACAATCAAGTATACACGAAAGAGATGCTTTTAAATGCACTTCTACTACTGTGTAAAATAAGCTCAAGTGGTTAAATGAAAAATCTTCACTTTTTCTTTTCCAAGCAAACATAAGTTTTAAGCATAAAATGTATATTTATAACTGTGTAAATATGCTTTACAGAGTCAGAAAGGTATTTTAGATGAACAATTCAACACTGAATATCTATCTTGTTATCAGAAACTGAAACATAAACGAAGAATATGAAAACCTGCAGCTAAGGATCCATCTAATTTGTGCTCACATTAGTTTAGAAGTTACCATAAAGTAACATCACATCAATCTCCCCTGCATTTTATTACAACGCAGAACAGCAGAGATGTCAAAACTAAACAGAGTCTAAAACCGTCTGATGAGGGTGGATTTATTTTTTTACCGTCGACTTGTTTGCTGATCTCATCCTGTGGCAGATCTGAGGCCAGCGCCGTCAGCTTACTGAGAGCCAGCAGAGTCTTCCTCTTCACAAAGTATCGCGTTTCTTTGTTGGCTTGACTGTAGAGAGTCCTGTGGGCCTGCAGGGAGCCAAGTTATAACAACAGATAACGTGAAATATACGCTACTCACAAAAATATTAAAATCAGGGAAGCATCTCATATTGATGTTTCAGGTTTCTCTTACAAATAAATTTCTTTGCAGTGGATTTTACACAATGTGCGTTGATTTGCTGTTTTCTGTTTTAGAATATCTGTTGTCTTTTTAGGTGCTTATAGCATAAGCACTTATCTCTAGATGGGCTTTTATAAACAATATGTCTGAAAAGTATTAGGAAGTGAAATACTGACACTGATGTAAAACTGTAAAACATTGAGGTTTATAGCTATTAACTTTAATAAATTTAATAAGTATAACCATAAGTTTACCTATTTGCTTTTAATGTTTTTATTTTATTGTTATTTAGTGTCTTGATTTCTGTCCCACTGCACAGCACTTAAGGTAAACATTTTATTTTTTAAATGTACGTTATAAATCGGATTGGATTGATAAAGTCTGGAATATTTGGTTTTTCTACAGCTGAACTTAATGTGACCTTCTCGAAATATTTTAATGCACATGATCAACTTGATAATGGTTCAGTACTTTTCACACAACTTGATGTTCAACAAGGAACTGATTCCAATATATTGGAATCCTAACACTGAAAACAGTTTCAAAAACTTAATGTGGTTATTAATTGAAGGAACGTAAGCACATTTTTCCAAACAAACTCATTTACAAACTCGTTTTCACTTGACTTGAAATTTAGCAAAAATAATCTTTTCTTCTTTTAAACTGGAAAACCAAAGTTCATACATGCGTTTAAAGCCAGATTAACGCCGTTCTTAGCTAAAATCAAAGAGTTGGTTGATTAAACAGGTTTGTGTTGGTGTCCATACGTTCTGGAAGTCGTTGATGCAGATGTGGTGCAGCCAGCTCAGGTGTTGGTGAGACTGCAGGAAGCTGGCCAGCTGCTGGTGCTGCGCGGCGGGTTGGGCCAGCAGCTTCCCACGCTTCCCTTTCTCCATGTACCAACGAAACAGGAAGTCAGAGAAGTTCTAGAAAAACAGAACGAAACAAAGGAAGAGTTTGTTCACGTGAGCAGGATTTGGTTTTTAATGTTTGTCGTTAGATGTTGTTTGTTTCAGAAATGAGCCATTCTTCAGACAGAGTTCATTTTCATTTCCAAAAGAGAGAGAAAAAAAATTATATATATATATTCATATATACTCTTAGAAAGCTCATTTAAGAAGACATTATTAAGTGGGCAATGATGTACGGATTAAGACATTTCTGAGTGTTTTATTGTTCAACGCAACTACAAACCGTTCCATATTAACTAATAAAGGACTCTCTGGTTTGGTATCTGCTGGTTCTGTACCAGTTCTGTACCTGGTCAGCGAACTTGGCCATGTAATGCTGCAGGCGGTTCTGGTTGTCGGTTTGCTCACACATCTGGACCAGGATGTCGAAGTCACAGTACTTCTCTGCCAGCGCCGCGACCCACTGGTACTGACCAAGCTCCACTGCAACACACATCATCCATATGGAGGAACAAAAGGGACAAAATTAAATACATACTCAAAGCATTAGAAGTACCTTAAAATAAATGTTTTATTAAATGCTTAAATAATTTGTTTAGTAGAGAAGTAATTTAATAAATATTTACTTAAATGATTAAAATAAAAGTTTATAATAATCAATGCAGATAGCTAAATGTATAATTGGGGCATGCCATTAGCAATGCATAAGGAGAGCAG
>NW_015118391.1:0-8563 GCF_001443285.1 Poecilia latipinna | reverse complement strand
GCATATGTGACTCTGTGGGTGGGAAATGCCCGCCCGTGCCGCCGGGCCTGGTCCAACATACAATGAAACACCTCCAGTAGTTCTTCCTACTCCTTCTTCTTCATCTTTCCTTTTCCTGTTAGGTTTCGCTTCAGTCATATGTTCTCATATGATTTCTGTGTCTTGCAGCAGGCTTTTGACCTCCCCGGCCTCTATCTTACCAGAGAGGAGCAATTTACAAAATGGGGCCCGTGCTTTTTGGCAGATGTCCGAACGCTATGTTTTCTCTCTCTCTCTCTCCTCTCCACCCCTCTCTCTTTCTCTCTTGTTTTGCTGAGATAAGGGGATTTAAAGTGCTCTCTTACATCTCTTTGAAAGAACTGCCAATCTGTTCCCAGGTAATCAGAGGGAAACAGAGCTGGGATCCAAGGCCGGCTCATGCCAAGCCCCGCTGCAGCCACGGAGCAGCAGGCTCCCCAGCGATTCACATTGTTCAGGAACACAGGGAGGGGGTCAGCAGAGCAGACCGCCTCTGCTGCCTTTGATGTGATTTCTAATATAGTCATCTTGAAATCCTGTGCATGTGATACTTACGCATTGTTTAGATTCAGTCTCAGTCATGGCTAAGCTCCACTGGCAGTCAATAATTTTGTGCGAAATCCATCATAACTAATTTGTGAGCCCTCATTCTGGCAACAAGCGTGTGTGTAAACCCTGCTGTCAGGCAGACAAAACTGAACCATCTGCTGCTGCTGCTGCTGCTGCAGCCCAGTTGTGATCATGGACAAATTTATGGGGAAGGGTAGAGGGTTCACAAACAGTCTAAAACAGTGTGGAACTCAATTTCAGTGTTTTCCAGGTCTGGATAAATGTGGAAAAAAATAATAATAATAATAAGTGCTGAAAAAATATTCATATTTTCAGACTTTCTTCCCAATCCTACCATCTAACTGTATCGTTCCTTACACCTTTCTCTTCCTTTTCTCTGATACTTCATCGTGTCGTCACCCCCTCCAGCCCTCAAGTTCCTCCCTCTTCCTTGTCTTATTCCTTGTGCCACTTTCTTGTTTTTTACTTGGGTCATTCCTTTCTTTCATTTCTTTTTTATGTACTTCATTTATATCATTTTTACCATCAGTCCTCAGTCCTATCCTTCCTTACTGTCCTTTGTTGCAAGCTTCCTTCATTCATCTCTTGTTTCCTTCTGTCCTCGTGTCCCACTCCCTCCGTGTTTGTTGCTTCTTTGTGTCCAACCTGATTTTCGTGTTTGTTTGTTTCTTCCTTCCTTGTGTTAATCCTTGGAGCTGCAGGACTTTGGGGCAGATGCCACTGCAAGGAAGACACACTTAACGCTGTTCCCCACTCGGGAAATTGGAAGTATTCAGGGAAAAAAAAAAAAAAAAAAATCAATGAGTTGTTGCATTACTCATGTACATCTGGTGATGTCCTTGTTTTAATTGGAGGCATCAGACGGATCCGCCAGTTGGCAGAAAACACCCGATACTTCAGGGCCAAGCTGAAGGATATGGGCTTCATCATCTATGGCGATGATGACTCCCCTGTGGTTCCAGTGCTGCTCTACATGCCAGGCAAAGTGGTGTAAGTACACCTGAACTCTCACCTACACACCTAACATAATCTGGTTATTCACAGAGTTCAACATTTAATCTAAAGCAAAGGTTAAACGTGAAAACTGTCTGCTGCTTCAATAATTACTTAACACCTTTTGATGTGCAGACAGTTCTTTGTGGTCTTCATAGTAAGTACATTTCAGCAACGACTTGTGATTCATTGTGCAGCTCTAGCGTGTCGTGAATGTGAAACTGCTCTTTGCACATGCATTTTTTCTATGTGATGCATCTCTACATACCAGTATATTATGAAACTGGTATTATTGATATTAATACCTAAACGGTTACCACTTTTTTTTATTGCTACCTAGGGCCTTTGCTCGTGAAATGTTGAAGAGGAAAATAGGAGTTGTAGTGGTTGGATTTCCCGCCACCCCGATCACAGAGGCCCGAGCTCGTTTCTGTTTGTCCGCTTCGCACACCAGAGAGATGCTGGACAAGGTAAACACACAGAGAAATCCGCCGACAGCGCCTCAAACTGTGAATAAAGGTTCAGTAAATGTTCTAAAACCGTGTTTTCTTCAGGTGCTGCAACAGATGAACGAAGTAGGAGACCTTCTGTGTCTGAAGTTTTCACGGAGGAAACGCTCCGCTTTTCCTGACGCCTGCAAAGGGGAAAACACCGAGGCGGACAGCTGATGTGACGCATCGCACCTTGACTTCACAGCGTCGAAACTAAGTGTCTCTCCCGCTGCAAGACTCTTTAACACGTATTTTAGGGCTGCACCCATAATCTATGCACAGAAGAGGGGACAAATGTTTGGCAGCTGCTTTTTTTTAGATGTTGTTTCAAGCTGCTGATTCAACAGAAGAGCTGTTTTTGCTCCTTTGAATTTAAATGTATTTGTTAACATGTCTATTTTTTTATTTTTTTTAGCTCTTGCAGAAAATCACTGCAGAAGCACAACATGGACTAGTTTAGCTTAAAGGAATGTGGAAAATATTCTGTGTCAGCATTTGTCCACATAAAAACCTCTCAGATCAGTAAAGAATTAGGAAAGTTTTAAGACATATTTACACAACTGTGTCAATTTATCTTTAAATTAACTTTTTCTCTTAATGTATTTTTATTAAATGTATTGTGTTCCTTATAAATTATTGTCAATTTTAAAAATGGTGTCACTGATGATTATTCAAGAATAAACTATTTTACTTAGTATTTATTTTGTATTATTTTAAGCAACACAATACTTTTTTAAAAGGGATCAGAGCTGATGCTAGTATATTCATTATTATCCATGTCTTCAACAGTGAGATATCCAAAAAGCATGAAAAAAAGAAAAAAAGCAAGTAAGCTTACCTTATCCCTAAAAGTACTTTTTGGCATTTTTGTCACTTTTTGTGACAAAATTGTAATTTTAAAATCTTAACAGATGTTGCAGTTTCTGCACCAGTTCTGACCAGTATTATTTCTCTGGCGTACCTGTTTGTTTTGAGCAGTCCCTTCTAACACCAGAACACTTTTCATAAGCAAACTGCAACGACCGAATAACATAATAGTAGTGGATGGAAGCAGCTGAAAGTCTGCTTTCCACAGAGCTGTCCATGTTTTTATTCATGAGCTTTTGCTTCATGGCAGGTTTGAAGCTGTAAAAACATTATTTTTGGACACGTCTCATCATTTAAAGTTTGTCTACGGTTAGTTTTCTCACAACAGTACGTCTTCTGGCTGTAAAAAGTAACTTCAGGGCTACACATGTAGTGGATTCAGGGAAGTTAAGAAACTTCAGCAGCTGCAGTCAAATGCCCCCCTCATTCCTTCTGGCTCACTTCCCTTTAGAAACTAAGATAAAACATGTTGCTGCTGCTGTTAATTTTCACTGGTACACATGAAAAAAAGAACATCTGAAGAGAATGTCTATTAACTGACATTAATATTGCAGCTTCAGACAACATGCCATTTTCCAAAGTGTATTTCTGATTTAGATGGGCATAACTTCAAATGCTCTGTTTATGTCGGAACCAGGTGTTAATTGCAATTTACTTCCAGAGTTTGAAGGTTTTCTGGCCATATATTGTTACCGTTTGGCCGCTAAGTTATTTTCCCTGCCGATTTCTTTATTTTTGAAAAGAAAAAGTGGCCGTTGAAAGCTTGGTGAATCATAAAGTTGATTAATTATCCACCTGACATGTGTGTGTTGAAGCCCCGAGCCTCCATCCAGTAGCTTTTAAAACATCCTAATCCATGATTATTTTCAGTACTGAAATGTTGTCCTAAAAAGTCTCAGCATGACACAACTTTCATCTCCACTCCAAATGATAGTCCTGCTCCAAATAATATATCAGGTTGCAATTACCTCTTTGACATACAGTCGAATCCCAGGGAATAAAAAAGGTGTTGCGGCATGTTTTGTGGCGAGACTGCATATATTCGCCGAATCCAAACAGTTTAATTGTCGGTGTTTTAAAGACCACTGCGCTCATGCACACGCAAGGCCGCTCAACAGTTGCGAAGGTAAGCATGCAGGGTATGCGGCACCTGGGCCAACAGAAACCTAACCTACCAATTAGTGCTGAACCCTGAATTCTCGTGGCATGGGGTAATCATTTGATTAAGACAGGAAGGATTATAAATGGATGATATATGTGTGTTTTCACAATGTGTCAGGCTGGGTCGAGTTTGCGCTTGTTTTTCTCCAGAACGAGACACTGTGCTCTTATCTCCATAAACAGCATTAAAATGTTTTACAATTTCGCATAAAGATGCGATGCGGAGCTCTCAGGATAGCATTATAGAACTACTATAAACATGGAAGGAATTAAAAAAAAAAAGGCAAACAGGGAGGAAATAAACTCTGCTCTTTTGCTCGATCACTTTGTTCCGTAAGTCAATACTTCACATCTGGCTCCAGCAGCCAGAAACAATAAGGAACAGCTTCTTTAATCATCAAATCTGTGACGCCAGGGTAATGCACCGTTCCGTCGAGATCTGGGGGGAGAAGCTGAAAGGTGGCCTGATACGAAGCATTAGGATGCACTAATGTCTTCCGGATGGGTGCCATTAAGTTTCTCAAAGTTTTGCATTCGAAGAGGAAATGTAAGAATTTAAGCTCAAAGGGAATATTATATTTGTGGATTTTTGTTTCAGGCTCTTTTCAGACAGCTCAAAAATGTTTGCACGTTGCACATATAACCTTGAACTTGAAAATAAAAAAGGGTAGCATTACATAATGCGTCCCGTACTTTCCCTGAACTTGGAGGTTTCCATTCCAGAACTTACAGAAAATGTTTAGGGAACACACTTGATACATTTCAAAACTTACTTTCAGAACTTGAAACTTTCAGAAGACTTATTACTGTCCTGGAACCTACCAGATACTTTTCTCAAACTTAGAGGTTATTTGTCACGTACGGTTATTCAGTTGACTGATTACTTTACCAGAAATGACCAGGTATTTTCTTGGACTGTATAGAGTACTTCCCAGAACTTTAGTAATCAATGGGTTCCAGGAAATTCATTTTTAAAATACATTGTAAGTTTTAGAAAAGCGTCTGGTTGGCTCTGTGAAAGTAATCAATAACATCCATGAAAGTATTGATGAGCGCCTGAAAGAAACATCTAAGTTCTGGGAAAATAACCACTACGTTTAAAGAACGTCAATTTGTGGTTTTTTTCAAAATAAAAAAAAAAAAAAAAAAAAAAGAACCTTTAAGTTTTTGGAAAGTACCTTGTAAATTCCAGGAATAAATCCATCCATTTTCTTTACACCCTGGTCCCTTGGTGGGGTCAGGAGGGTTGCTGGTTCCTATCTCCAGCTATCGTTCCAGGTGAGAGGCAGGGTCACCCTGGACAGGTCGCCAGTCTGTCGCAGGGCAACACAGAGACAAACAACCATGCATACACACACTGACACCTAGGGGCAATTTCGGAGAGGCCAATTAACCTGATAGTCATGTTTTTGGACTGTGGGAGGAAACTGGAGTACCTGGAGAAAACCCACACATGCACAGGGAGAACATGCAAAATCCATGCAGAAAGACTGGGGCTGGGAATTGAACCCAGAACCTTCTTGCTGCAAGGCAACAGCTCTACCAACTGCGCCACTGTGCAGCCCCTGGAATTAAGCCAGTAAAGTCTAATAAAATCTCCAAGACACTAAAAGTTAAAAAAAGAAAACGTAATCTCCAAGTTCAAGGAATGCCACTTTAAAGTTTTGCGAAAGTAGAAGCTGTAACTATTGGAGACTCTCAGCTCAAACAATTTATCATTAGAAGAAAATTCTGACTTTTTATGTCATAATACACCTAAAACGTTATTTAACATTACATCGCTGGTTTTGCCTTGTCTTTTTAACATACGTTCATCAAGATTTAAATTTGTTACAATTAAATTGACTTTTTACCTCTGAGGAATGAGCTCCATGTTGGTACTCAACCAAAGTGGCAGGTGATGACAAGGCAACACATTTCAGCATCAGCAGAAGAGCGGCACATGGTGTGTCCTGACATTAAAACATCAGCGAAGCCACACTATGGGCGTCAAGGCCTGCCTGCACCAGCCTCTTTTGAACTTCACATCCAAATTCACTGCACTTATTGCAATGGCATGTAGCTGCTGTTCTGAAGGGGGATCCTCTGCTACGCCTTTGATGTCCACCAGTGTGTCCAAGGCAGGCGAACCTGCTCTCTGTTTTCCATTTAGTCTAATATTTTTCTACTTTGGGGAGAGGAGTTTTGAAGTGGAGCAGACAGAAGGACACATTTGCATGTTTTGGACATCTGTTCTCTGCCTCGAGGAAGAAAGGCCGAAGGTTGTATTCAAAGATCTAAATCTGGAAGCTCTAAACTATGATATGGATTTAATGGATGGCATGATCAAACACAATAAAGTGACGCGATAAAAGATTTGTGCTTTTATTTTATTGTTGTTTTCAAAATAAGGAGCTATTTCTGAGTATTATCATGGTTTGTTGTTCTTGTTCTCTATTTAATAGTTCAAAACCTGACAGATAATAAAGAGTAAGTTGTTTTCATCTTGAAAATGTATGTGTGTTTATTCACACATTAATATGTTTACAGGGGCCCCGTCCATTCTGGAAAAGTGTTTCAAATAAATATGGAAAAAGAAAATGGAGAATGGAAAAATAATTATATTTCTGTACTCCATAACCTATCCCACTGCATGATAATTGCATCAGCACATCCATTCAATCATCCTCACTGCATCTGATATTCCTTCCATCCATCCATCCATCCATCCATCCATCCGGGGCAGTTTTTGTGTAGGACCGCCCCTGCACCAGGAGTTTTGTTCCACCGCTCGCATCTCCTGGTGAATAAGTTCAGGGACACGGTTTAAAGTGCGTCTTCCTCTCCGCGCGGGATCAGTGAATTGAGGCAGCAGCATCCCTGCTAGGTGCATGCTTTAACACCTAGCAGGGATGCTATTGAAGGGGACAAAAGCGCTCTCGCACTGGCTAAAGTCACATTACGCACCATTTGTCTTGCTTAAGCGAAGTGTCACCACTGTCTTCCGCCGCAGCTGCGCACGCGTTAAGTTGAGGTGTGGACCTCCTGGTGCGATCTTAGATGCGCCTACGGGGTCCTTTGATTTGGCCCAATAAATTTCAGCTAAGCTGTATGGGGGGGGGGATAATATTTCACCGTGCAAATCTACAGAAAGTGGCGTTTAAAAGCGCATTTTGGTCATTTTAATTCGAGGACTGAAAAGCAAATCGGAGTGGGCGAGCACTCCTCTTGATCTTTCACCAGAATAAGTGGAAATTAAAGCCAGCTGCACCTCAGTTTGATGAGGAGGGTTCAAAGGGATGAAAGAGTTAATCAGAGGGGAGGGCGCGGGCACATGGAGGAAGGTGTGTGTGTGTGTGTGTGTGTGTGTGTGTGGTGGTGGTGGGGGGTGCCTTGGTATAAAACCAGCTCCAGATCGCACAACAACACCAGCGTGCGTCTGCCCTATTTCCTCCCGCAGGTTTCTTCAACTCTGTGAGTTTAATGCTGACCCTGACTTGGAAGATCTCTCGTTTTTTCTCGGTTCTACCTGTGCCGTTAGTCCAAAGGTCTTCTCGCTGGACTATGCCGCGCAGAATGCGAACTGTGCAGAAAGTTGCGCAAAGCGGATGAAGTGGAGAAGTGAGGGAAAAACCTGTGGCATGAGGTTGAAAATGCGGCGAGGAAACGCAGCTGCGAGTTTTCTGAGTTTGGAGATCTGACAAGAGCGGAAAGTACCAATGCTCCACGCTGGATCAGCACCACAACTACTCGGTACAGGCTGGAGTAGTCTCTGAACTCAATCAAGTGTTTACTCATTCAGCCTAAATAAGATTATATGATTAGAAAGCCAAGGAGAATTGGTTTAGAAAAAAAAAAAAAAAAAACTGGATCCAATTTCATCTCCAGTTCCTCGCATTCTCTGACTGCTTGTCCACCTTTTCGATCGGTTTCCTCTCCGTTTTTTTTATTTTTATTTAAATTTTTTTTTTTTTTTTTTTTTTTTTTTTTTTTTTTTCTTTTGCACCACTGATTCCCGAAGTGGCTCCGAAGTGGTGTTGCGGCTCCTCGTCCCCGGCGGATCCGGAGATTGGAGTCTCTGCACCGGTGGGAGTCGGAGGCGGAGCTGGAGCTCCGGCCACACCGCGGGCTCCAAAGAGCGGCCGCGTCAAGAGGATGGTGCGGCTGGCGGCAGAGCTCCTGCTGCTGCTGGGACTTCTCCTCCTTACCTTACACATCACGGTGCTGCGGAGCAACCCGCTGCCTCAAGGAAATGCTACTGTGAGCCTGGATCAGGATACAACACTTAAAGAGGTGAGTAAGGAAATCTGCTGCCACGAAGGAGAAACTTAATGTAATAATGTAGGTGTTGTCCAGGTAACAGAGCCGAACCAAGTCTACAGGGGGCTTTGACCAGGACTGGATTTGGGGTGGGGTGGGGGGGGGGGGGTCAGTGGTTTTTCCCCACAAAGGCACTTGCGACTCACATTGCCCTTTTTCAAAGG
>NW_015118390.1:0-8566 GCF_001443285.1 Poecilia latipinna | reverse complement strand
GCATATGTGACTCTGTGGGTGGGAAATGCCCGCCCGTGCCGCCGGGCCTGGTCCAACATACAATGAAACACCTCCAGTAGTTCTTCCTACTCCTTCTTCTTCATCTTTCCTTTTCCTGTTAGGTTTCGCTTCAGTCATATGTTCTCATATGATTTCTGTGTCTTGCAGCAGGCTTTTGACCTCCCCGGCCTCTATCTTACCAGAGAGGAGCAATTTACAAAATGGGGCCCGTGCTTTTTGGCAGATGTCCGAACGCTATGTTTTCTCTCTCTCTCTCTCCTCTCCACCCCTCTCTCTTTCTCTCTTGTTTTGCTGAGATAAGGGGATTTAAAGTGCTCTCTTACATCTCTTTGAAAGAACTGCCAATCTGTTCCCAGGTAATCAGAGGGAAACAGAGCTGGGATCCAAGGCCGGCTCATGCCAAGCCCCGCTGCAGCCACGGAGCAGCAGGCTCCCCAGCGATTCACATTGTTCAGGAACACAGGGAGGGGGTCAGCAGAGCAGACCGCCTCTGCTGCCTTTGATGTGATTTCTAATATAGTCATCTTGAAATCCTGTGCATGTGATACTTACGCATTGTTTAGATTCAGTCTCAGTCATGGCTAAGCTCCACTGGCAGTCAATAATTTTGTGCGAAATCCATCATAACTAATTTGTGAGCCCTCATTCTGGCAACAAGCGTGTGTGTAAACCCTGCTGTCAGGCAGACAAAACTGAACCATCTGCTGCTGCTGCTGCTGCTGCAGCCCAGTTGTGATCATGGACAAATTTATGGGGAAGGGTAGAGGGTTCACAAACAGTCTAAAACAGTGTGGAACTCAATTTCAGTGTTTTCCAGGTCTGGATAAATGTGGAAAAAAATAATAATAATAATAAGTGCTGAAAAAATATTCATATTTTCAGACTTTCTTCCCAATCCTACCATCTAACTGTATCGTTCCTTACACCTTTCTCTTCCTTTTCTCTGATACTTCATCGTGTCGTCACCCCCTCCAGCCCTCAAGTTCCTCCCTCTTCCTTGTCTTATTCCTTGTGCCACTTTCTTGTTTTTTACTTGGGTCATTCCTTTCTTTCATTTCTTTTTTATGTACTTCATTTATATCATTTTTACCATCAGTCCTCAGTCCTATCCTTCCTTACTGTCCTTTGTTGCAAGCTTCCTTCATTCATCTCTTGTTTCCTTCTGTCCTCGTGTCCCACTCCCTCCGTGTTTGTTGCTTCTTTGTGTCCAACCTGATTTTCGTGTTTGTTTGTTTCTTCCTTCCTTGTGTTAATCCTTGGAGCTGCAGGACTTTGGGGCAGATGCCACTGCAAGGAAGACACACTTAACGCTGTTCCCCACTCGGGAAATTGGAAGTATTCAGGGAAAAAAAAAAAAAAAAAAAATCAATGAGTTGTTGCATTACTCATGTACATCTGGTGATGTCCTTGTTTTAATTGGAGGCATCAGACGGATCCGCCAGTTGGCAGAAAACACCCGATACTTCAGGGCCAAGCTGAAGGATATGGGCTTCATCATCTATGGCGATGATGACTCCCCTGTGGTTCCAGTGCTGCTCTACATGCCAGGCAAAGTGGTGTAAGTACACCTGAACTCTCACCTACACACCTAACATAATCTGGTTATTCACAGAGTTCAACATTTAATCTAAAGCAAAGGTTAAACGTGAAAACTGTCTGCTGCTTCAATAATTACTTAACACCTTTTGATGTGCAGACAGTTCTTTGTGGTCTTCATAGTAAGTACATTTCAGCAACGACTTGTGATTCATTGTGCAGCTCTAGCGTGTCGTGAATGTGAAACTGCTCTTTGCACATGCATTTTTTCTATGTGATGCATCTCTACATACCAGTATATTATGAAACTGGTATTATTGATATTAATACCTAAACGGTTACCACTTTTTTTTATTGCTACCTAGGGCCTTTGCTCGTGAAATGTTGAAGAGGAAAATAGGAGTTGTAGTGGTTGGATTTCCCGCCACCCCGATCACAGAGGCCCGAGCTCGTTTCTGTTTGTCCGCTTCGCACACCAGAGAGATGCTGGACAAGGTAAACACACAGAGAAATCCGCCGACAGCGCCTCAAACTGTGAATAAAGGTTCAGTAAATGTTCTAAAACCGTGTTTTCTTCAGGTGCTGCAACAGATGAACGAAGTAGGAGACCTTCTGTGTCTGAAGTTTTCACGGAGGAAACGCTCCGCTTTTCCTGACGCCTGCAAAGGGGAAAACACCGAGGCGGACAGCTGATGTGACGCATCGCACCTTGACTTCACAGCGTCGAAACTAAGTGTCTCTCCCGCTGCAAGACTCTTTAACACGTATTTTAGGGCTGCACCCATAATCTATGCACAGAAGAGGGGACAAATGTTTGGCAGCTGCTTTTTTTTAGATGTTGTTTCAAGCTGCTGATTCAACAGAAGAGCTGTTTTTGCTCCTTTGAATTTAAATGTATTTGTTAACATGTCTATTTTTTTATTTTTTTTAGCTCTTGCAGAAAATCACTGCAGAAGCACAACATGGACTAGTTTAGCTTAAAGGAATGTGGAAAATATTCTGTGTCAGCATTTGTCCACATAAAAACCTCTCAGATCAGTAAAGAATTAGGAAAGTTTTAAGACATATTTACACAACTGTGTCAATTTATCTTTAAATTAACTTTTTCTCTTAATGTATTTTTATTAAATGTATTGTGTTCCTTATAAATTATTGTCAATTTTAAAAATGGTGTCACTGATGATTATTCAAGAATAAACTATTTTACTTAGTATTTATTTTGTATTATTTTAAGCAACACAATACTTTTTTAAAAGGGATCAGAGCTGATGCTAGTATATTCATTATTATCCATGTCTTCAACAGTGAGATATCCAAAAAGCATGAAAAAAAGAAAAAAAGCAAGTAAGCTTACCTTATCCCTAAAAGTACTTTTTGGCATTTTTGTCACTTTTTGTGACAAAATTGTAATTTTAAAATCTTAACAGATGTTGCAGTTTCTGCACCAGTTCTGACCAGTATTATTTCTCTGGCGTACCTGTTTGTTTTGAGCAGTCCCTTCTAACACCAGAACACTTTTCATAAGCAAACTGCAACGACCGAATAACATAATAGTAGTGGATGGAAGCAGCTGAAAGTCTGCTTTCCACAGAGCTGTCCATGTTTTTATTCATGAGCTTTTGCTTCATGGCAGGTTTGAAGCTGTAAAAACATTATTTTTGGACACGTCTCATCATTTAAAGTTTGTCTACGGTTAGTTTTCTCACAACAGTACGTCTTCTGGCTGTAAAAAGTAACTTCAGGGCTACACATGTAGTGGATTCAGGGAAGTTAAGAAACTTCAGCAGCTGCAGTCAAATGCCCCCCTCATTCCTTCTGGCTCACTTCCCTTTAGAAACTAAGATAAAACATGTTGCTGCTGCTGTTAATTTTCACTGGTACACATGAAAAAAAGAACATCTGAAGAGAATGTCTATTAACTGACATTAATATTGCAGCTTCAGACAACATGCCATTTTCCAAAGTGTATTTCTGATTTAGATGGGCATAACTTCAAATGCTCTGTTTATGTCGGAACCAGGTGTTAATTGCAATTTACTTCCAGAGTTTGAAGGTTTTCTGGCCATATATTGTTACCGTTTGGCCGCTAAGTTATTTTCCCTGCCGATTTCTTTATTTTTGAAAAGAAAAAGTGGCCGTTGAAAGCTTGGTGAATCATAAAGTTGATTAATTATCCACCTGACATGTGTGTGTTGAAGCCCCGAGCCTCCATCCAGTAGCTTTTAAAACATCCTAATCCATGATTATTTTCAGTACTGAAATGTTGTCCTAAAAAGTCTCAGCATGACACAACTTTCATCTCCACTCCAAATGATAGTCCTGCTCCAAATAATATATCAGGTTGCAATTACCTCTTTGACATACAGTCGAATCCCAGGGAATAAAAAAGGTGTTGCGGCATGTTTTGTGGCGAGACTGCATATATTCGCCGAATCCAAACAGTTTAATTGTCGGTGTTTTAAAGACCACTGCGCTCATGCACACGCAAGGCCGCTCAACAGTTGCGAAGGTAAGCATGCAGGGTATGCGGCACCTGGGCCAACAGAAACCTAACCTACCAATTAGTGCTGAACCCTGAATTCTCGTGGCATGGGGTAATCATTTGATTAAGACAGGAAGGATTATAAATGGATGATATATGTGTGTTTTCACAATGTGTCAGGCTGGGTCGAGTTTGCGCTTGTTTTTCTCCAGAACGAGACACTGTGCTCTTATCTCCATAAACAGCATTAAAATGTTTTACAATTTCGCATAAAGATGCGATGCGGAGCTCTCAGGATAGCATTATAGAACTACTATAAACATGGAAGGAATTAAAAAAAAAAAGGCAAACAGGGAGGAAATAAACTCTGCTCTTTTGCTCGATCACTTTGTTCCGTAAGTCAATACTTCACATCTGGCTCCAGCAGCCAGAAACAATAAGGAACAGCTTCTTTAATCATCAAATCTGTGACGCCAGGGTAATGCACCGTTCCGTCGAGATCTGGGGGGAGAAGCTGAAAGGTGGCCTGATACGAAGCATTAGGATGCACTAATGTCTTCCGGATGGGTGCCATTAAGTTTCTCAAAGTTTTGCATTCGAAGAGGAAATGTAAGAATTTAAGCTCAAAGGGAATATTATATTTGTGGATTTTTGTTTCAGGCTCTTTTCAGACAGCTCAAAAATGTTTGCACGTTGCACATATAACCTTGAACTTGAAAATAAAAAAGGGTAGCATTACATAATGCGTCCCGTACTTTCCCTGAACTTGGAGGTTTCCATTCCAGAACTTACAGAAAATGTTTAGGGAACACACTTGATACATTTCAAAACTTACTTTCAGAACTTGAAACTTTCAGAAGACTTATTACTGTCCTGGAACCTACCAGATACTTTTCTCAAACTTAGAGGTTATTTGTCACGTACGGTTATTCAGTTGACTGATTACTTTACCAGAAATGACCAGGTATTTTCTTGGACTGTATAGAGTACTTCCCAGAACTTTAGTAATCAATGGGTTCCAGGAAATTCATTTTTAAAATACATTGTAAGTTTTAGAAAAGCGTCTGGTTGGCTCTGTGAAAGTAATCAATAACATCCATGAAAGTATTGATGAGCGCCTGAAAGAAACATCTAAGTTCTGGGAAAATAACCACACCTTTCCAAGAAGCTAAATTATGGGTTTTTTTAAATTAAAAAAAAAAAAAAAAAAAAAAAAAGAACCTTTAAGTTTTTGGAAAGTACCTTGTAAATTCCAGGAATAAATCCATCCATTTTCTTTACACCCTGGTCCCTTGGTGGGGTCAGGAGGGTTGCTGGTTCCTATCTCCAGCTATCGTTCCAGGTGAGAGGCAGGGTCACCCTGGACAGGTCGCCAGTCTGTCGCAGGGCAACACAGAGACAAACAACCATGCATACACACACTGACACCTAGGGGCAATTTCGGAGAGGCCAATTAACCTGATAGTCATGTTTTTGGACTGTGGGAGGAAACTGGAGTACCTGGAGAAAACCCACACATGCACAGGGAGAACATGCAAAATCCATGCAGAAAGACTGGGGCTGGGAATTGAACCCAGAACCTTCTTGCTGCAAGGCAACAGCTCTACCAACTGCGCCACTGTGCAGCCCCTGGAATTAAGCCAGTAAAGTCTAATAAAATCTCCAAGACACTAAAAGTTAAAAAAAGAAAACGTAATCTCCAAGTTCAAGGAATGCCACTTTAAAGTTTTGCGAAAGTAGAAGCTGTAACTATTGGAGACTCTCAGCTCAAACAATTTATCATTAGAAGAAAATTCTGACTTTTTATGTCATAATACACCTAAAACGTTATTTAACATTACATCGCTGGTTTTGCCTTGTCTTTTTAACATACGTTCATCAAGATTTAAATTTGTTACAATTAAATTGACTTTTTACCTCTGAGGAATGAGCTCCATGTTGGTACTCAACCAAAGTGGCAGGTGATGACAAGGCAACACATTTCAGCATCAGCAGAAGAGCGGCACATGGTGTGTCCTGACATTAAAACATCAGCGAAGCCACACTATGGGCGTCAAGGCCTGCCTGCACCAGCCTCTTTTGAACTTCACATCCAAATTCACTGCACTTATTGCAATGGCATGTAGCTGCTGTTCTGAAGGGGGATCCTCTGCTACGCCTTTGATGTCCACCAGTGTGTCCAAGGCAGGCGAACCTGCTCTCTGTTTTCCATTTAGTCTAATATTTTTCTACTTTGGGGAGAGGAGTTTTGAAGTGGAGCAGACAGAAGGACACATTTGCATGTTTTGGACATCTGTTCTCTGCCTCGAGGAAGAAAGGCCGAAGGTTGTATTCAAAGATCTAAATCTGGAAGCTCTAAACTATGATATGGATTTAATGGATGGCATGATCAAACACAATAAAGTGACGCGATAAAAGATTTGTGCTTTTATTTTATTGTTGTTTTCAAAATAAGGAGCTATTTCTGAGTATTATCATGGTTTGTTGTTCTTGTTCTCTATTTAATAGTTCAAAACCTGACAGATAATAAAGAGTAAGTTGTTTTCATCTTGAAAATGTATGTGTGTTTATTCACACATTAATATGTTTACAGGGGCCCCGTCCATTCTGGAAAAGTGTTTCAAATAAATATGGAAAAAGAAAATGGAGAATGGAAAAATAATTATATTTCTGTACTCCATAACCTATCCCACTGCATGATAATTGCATCAGCACATCCATTCAATCATCCTCACTGCATCTGATATTCCTTCCATCCATCCATCCATCCATCCATCCATCCGGGGCAGTTTTTGTGTAGGACCGCCCCTGCACCAGGAGTTTTGTTCCACCGCTCGCATCTCCTGGTGAATAAGTTCAGGGACACGGTTTAAAGTGCGTCTTCCTCTCCGCGCGGGATCAGTGAATTGAGGCAGCAGCATCCCTGCTAGGTGCATGCTTTAACACCTAGCAGGGATGCTATTGAAGGGGACAAAAGCGCTCTCGCACTGGCTAAAGTCACATTACGCACCATTTGTCTTGCTTAAGCGAAGTGTCACCACTGTCTTCCGCCGCAGCTGCGCACGCGTTAAGTTGAGGTGTGGACCTCCTGGTGCGATCTTAGATGCGCCTACGGGGTCCTTTGATTTGGCCCAATAAATTTCAGCTAAGCTGTATGGGGGGGGGGATAATATTTCACCGTGCAAATCTACAGAAAGTGGCGTTTAAAAGCGCATTTTGGTCATTTTAATTCGAGGACTGAAAAGCAAATCGGAGTGGGCGAGCACTCCTCTTGATCTTTCACCAGAATAAGTGGAAATTAAAGCCAGCTGCACCTCAGTTTGATGAGGAGGGTTCAAAGGGATGAAAGAGTTAATCAGAGGGGAGGGCGCGGGCACATGGAGGAAGGTGTGTGTGTGTGTGTGTGTGTGTGTGTGTGGTGGTGGTGGGGGGTGCCTTGGTATAAAACCAGCTCCAGATCGCACAACAACACCAGCGTGCGTCTGCCCTATTTCCTCCCGCAGGTTTCTTCAACTCTGTGAGTTTAATGCTGACCCTGACTTGGAAGATCTCTCGTTTTTTCTCGGTTCTACCTGTGCCGTTAGTCCAAAGGTCTTCTCGCTGGACTATGCCGCGCAGAATGCGAACTGTGCAGAAAGTTGCGCAAAGCGGATGAAGTGGAGAAGTGAGGGAAAAACCTGTGGCATGAGGTTGAAAATGCGGCGAGGAAACGCAGCTGCGAGTTTTCTGAGTTTGGAGATCTGACAAGAGCGGAAAGTACCAATGCTCCACGCTGGATCAGCACCACAACTACTCGGTACAGGCTGGAGTAGTCTCTGAACTCAATCAAGTGTTTACTCATTCAGCCTAAATAAGATTATATGATTAGAAAGCCAAGGAGAATTGGTTTAGAAAAAAAAAAAAAAAAAACTGGATCCAATTTCATCTCCAGTTCCTCGCATTCTCTGACTGCTTGTCCACCTTTTCGATCGGTTTCCTCTCCGTTTTTTTTATTTTTATTTAAATTTTTTTTTTTTTTTTTTTTTTTTTTTTTTTTTTTTCTTTTGCACCACTGATTCCCGAAGTGGCTCCGAAGTGGTGTTGCGGCTCCTCGTCCCCGGCGGATCCGGAGATTGGAGTCTCTGCACCGGTGGGAGTCGGAGGCGGAGCTGGAGCTCCGGCCACACCGCGGGCTCCAAAGAGCGGCCGCGTCAAGAGGATGGTGCGGCTGGCGGCAGAGCTCCTGCTGCTGCTGGGACTTCTCCTCCTTACCTTACACATCACGGTGCTGCGGAGCAACCCGCTGCCTCAAGGAAATGCTACTGTGAGCCTGGATCAGGATACAACACTTAAAGAGGTGAGTAAGGAAATCTGCTGCCACGAAGGAGAAACTTAATGTAATAATGTAGGTGTTGTCCAGGTAACAGAGCCGAACCAAGTCTACAGGGGGCTTTGACCAGGACTGGATTTGGGGTGGGGTGGGGGGGGGGGGGTCAGTGGTTTTTCCCCACAAAGGCACTTGCGACTCACATTGCCCTTTTTCAAAGG
>NW_015118389.1:7339-8568 GCF_001443285.1 Poecilia latipinna | reverse complement strand
TCAGCTGTTAGAACAGCGCTTTTGGAGATCTAATTTAAAAAAAAAACAGATTCACTATTTTGAATTATGAATTCTGCAATAATAATTTAACATTGTCTTACCAATTTCCAGGATTCTTCAAAGAATTTAACGTAATCTTCTAGGCAGTTTACGAGACAACCGTCACCTTTCAAGGGAGTTAGACGCAGTCTGAGCTAAATCTCAGCGCTGCAGTTAAAGGGGTGGGACAATCAACCGGATTGGCTGATGTGAAATCAGACTGTGCCAGTTATTGGTTGTTTAATCTGTCACTAAAAGCAATCACTAAAGGGATATTTCACAGGTTTTAAAGATTTTTAGCACTATTTATATCAATATTTATGAACATATTTACAAACATATTCCTTTTTTTTTACTTTATTACATTTTTAAAATCTCGTTGTAGAATAAGATTAAATCAACATCTATTGATTTCTTGTGTTTTTAACACTGGGTTACAAAAGCATTTGTGGAAGTATTCCCATAGAAGGCACTCTGTTCCTTAACTACTTCACTCCACTGTCTTGTGGAAAGACTTGTGATGGTTGATTCCATTGTTTTCCAAAGAATGGAAGGATTCAGAAATAGAAACTAGCCATTCCACCTGTTTATGTCCAGTTATGTGCATTTTGCTGTTGCAAAATTATCTGAAAACTTATCAAAGTTTGTTATTATTGTACTTATTCTTTCAGAACATATAAATCATCTTGAAAAACAAAAGTAGTGCTTCATTGTAAAGATGTGACACCTACTGATGTCTCAGTCAGTCTCAGTGGGTTCTTAATTTAATTGATCCTAAAGTTTGACAGAAAGATGTCAACAAAGTCTGGAAGCCCATTATCGCCACTCTGTAACAAATAAAATAAATTATCTCATTATAATGAGATAATATCTCAAAAATAATGAGATACTATCTCATAAGATAGTATCTCATTGTATTATGAGATACTATCACATTATAATTAGTATCACTATCTCATTATAATGATATAGTATCGCATTAAAATAATGAGATAGTATCTCATTGCAAAGAGATAATATCTCGTTATAATGAGATAGCATCTCATTATAATGAGATAGTGATACTATCTCATAATGAGATATCTCAAAATAATGAGATATTATCTCAAAAATGAGATAGTGATACTATCTCATTAAAATAATGAGATCTCAAAATAATGAGATGATACTAGCTCATTATAATGAGATAT
>NW_015118389.1:0-1219 GCF_001443285.1 Poecilia latipinna | reverse complement strand
TAAAGGTTGAAAAAGGTTATCAATTTGGAGAAAGTCTCATCAACATCAATATTTCCACTAAATAAGAGGCAAAAAAAATAGTTTAATAAAAGAAAAGCCTCTCAGACTCTGAGCCCGACAGCACCAAACAATTTTTTAATATTAGACAATTAATTTAATTTCATATAATTATCGTGGTAGGTAGAAGCCATTTGTTTGTTAAACACTGACATATACTCACAGACAAACGAGATTATTAGTCCAAGTTTGTTGTTTATTGAACGTTCAGAAACTACAGCGGCTGTGATGCGCCAAGACAAAGGTAAACAAAGGTAAAACAACCCGAACAGGTGATCAACTCTAAACCACTGGTGTTCTGCCCCAGGCTGGATGTTGGAAATGTTTTAATTAGTTTTAAAAAGTTCTATAGTATTAATTTCTCTGTATTTTATTTTGAAGGAGAATTTTGAGATAACAGTGCATTGTGGGTAGCAGAGGCAGTTGCAGTTTGGAATACCTGTTCGTAGAGAGAAAGCCTGCCTGTTAATGTATGAACTTCACCTCCTGTGTTGTCAATCTTTTCTTACACCTCCGAAAACAATGGCTGTAAGTTCAATCTGTGTTCTGTTTGGTGTTATATGTTTTGTTAGTTTATTCTGAGATTGTTTTCCAAATGTGTTTATTCTAGAAAAGCCATATTTTGATAGTTTTTATTTACATAGCAACGGTTGCTACGTGACTGTTTCTTAACTGCAGCTCAGGTTAATTATATTCAGACTCTAGAAGTTTATTCTGTATATTTAGAGCTGATGCATATTTTATTTTTCTTTCTTATAGTTTCACTCAACCTTTCATTGAGCTTTCCACACCACTGCTCAAAGTTGTCAAGAAAACGTAATAAAGGAGCAAGACGCTCAGCTTCCTGGCTCATGAAATTGAGTTTGGCTTGCTGTTGATCTACGTTAACATACACAGAGTATCTAACACGTAGTGATAACAGTACACACTGCCTTCACTGCCTTCCATATAATGCATGGCAGGCACCTATTGTTCTACACCTAATAGAATGTCTCTATTTATTTCAGTGATTCTTGAGAATATGGACAAAATGGGTTTAAATTTTTCCCAATTTTTAAAAAATTATTTCTCAACCTTATGTATGCAAATATGACAAAAAATGTTTTGGAAATGTAAAGATGCTAAGGTGCAGGCTTCCAGTTGTAACATTTTTTTAAAAAAA
>NW_015118388.1:7740-8572 GCF_001443285.1 Poecilia latipinna | reverse complement strand
GCTGGGGAACCAGAGCACCTTGATGAAAAATGGGCTACTGGAACAAGACGGAAATGGGCGAGAGGTGAAAACATGGATCTGTTGGAATGCTACTACTCAAGTAACCCTAGCCAGAGAGGCTACATGCAAAGAATGTGGGAGGAATGGTTACTTCGACATCCCCAGTCAACACTAACTGCCAAACAACTAGTAGCTCAGTGTTCCAACATCCGCAAACGGCAACTGCTATCACAACTTGAGATTGACGAGGTACAACACAAAGGGGAGGAGCCAGGACGCCAGGTCAGAAGGGTGTTAACTACAACTACCCGCCCACAGACTGGGTATGTAGCCCCAGTAATGAACGAACCATCAAAGCTTAACAAGGCAGCAGCTGACCTGAGAGAGAGAATCATGGCCCGAATGAACACCAGACAACCCCGACGCCAATTACAACGGCTGAGTGAAGTACCATCAGAAAGTCTCATTGAAGATGTGAATGCAGCATTGAGAACGATCCCTACCAACACCATAACAGAAACCAATGAGCTGATATACAACTCAGCATCAGTGATCCTTGAGATGCTTGGCTATAAGAGCAACCATGAGACCCAATATCCACCATGGATATTGGGTCAACTTGATCAACTTGTTATCTTGTTGATCAAGATAACAAGGAGGGAAGTGAGCCAACTGTCAGAGCTCCAAAGGGGTGCAATGAAAAGATCAGTACCCAAGAAGTACAGCCAGATGCCCATACCTGAAGCACTCGAAACTGCCAAACAAAGGCTCCAAGCCTTGGCCAGCCGCCTAAAGAGATACACAAGAGAGAATGAAGCCAGGAGGATTAACC
>NW_015118388.1:0-1452 GCF_001443285.1 Poecilia latipinna | reverse complement strand
TCATGAACTTTATTATTTTTTATATACAGACGAAAATAAAATTTATATCACACCAAGCTAATATGTAGTTCTGGTGTTTTACACCGTCGGCGCTAATGGCAGCTCAGATTTCTGACCAGATTCTCTGCTTTTCTCTTTATTACTGTCAGTTCTTCAGAGAAACAAGCTGCTAAATCCAGTTCGGTGTTCTGTTTATGGCCTCAGAGGTTTGTTAGAAAACACTAGGGAACAAACAGCATCTTGGATACCAGGGAACCATCAGGCAGGTCTGGGAGAAAGTTGTGGAGACATTTAAAGCAGAACTAGGTTTGTTAATTGTCCATCATATTTAAACCCCAAAGACCCTCTAGCTAGACCTGCAGAAAACTATTTTTTTCTATCTCACAATGATGCATCATTCTGTGTGAGAGTATGACATATTTGTCATGAATACTTCTGCTTGTCATACTGGACTGTTGACCACACCATTGGTACTTATGGAGAATAACGAGGCAAATGTACAGCGTTGTGCAAACTGGACAAAAACGGGATGATAATTGAAAATAAGAGTGTACAGAATCTGCAATTGTCAGATGGTTGTTGAATCATTATGTTTAAAAGGAAGAAATGTGTTTTACAAGTATATATAGTTTAATATTCAGTACCTAATTTTTCCTCTCTCATCATGGTGCTCAACCCATACATCATTATTTATTCACTGTCATGACTGTTATATCTGCTATTGCTATAAATCTTACAGCCTGAGCTGTACTTAACTATTCCTGTGTTCTGTGTCTTGTGCAGTGTTTCAACAGCAGGCTGTACACAGCACTCTGGAGCAGCAGACGCAGAAGATGAAACAGGAAGGAGGTGGTGCCGTCGCCTGTCACAACTGTGGGAATCCCTGTAAGGGGGAGGCTCTCCGTGTTCAGAACAAACACTTTCACATAAAGTGTTTTGTCTGCAAACGTATGTAACAGCCGCTTCCGACTGTTCCCTCCGGTCTGTTTCCACACAAACACAGGGCCGAGCTAATCCATCTGAATGCTGACCGTGTGCCATGAAATAGAATTTGGGTTAAAGGGTAAGGGTGTGTGTGTTTGGAGTGCTAACTGTAGTTGCTGTGTGTGCCCTTCCCTGCTCTGACTCTCACCATAAGGTCTGTGTTAGACAATTGTTGTTTTCAATATACACTATGGTTGCTAAGCAACAGAGGGGGTCTTACAAGTAATGACAGCTTCATAATGTTTATCACCTTTAACCTGATTCTGGCCAGCAAGCCCCACCATCTTTGAGCTTATGGTCACAGAGTGAGGCAGCAGCATTACACATGATGCCAAGTATAGCAATAATGTTTGAAAAAATATAGCAATAATTTGGCTTCTTAAGTCTATCATAAAAGAAAGAAAAATGGGGATTCATTTTTCAGTCAGATTTTGACCACGTTATTAATTTGTAATTGTCAATTTCAAC
>NW_015118387.1:599-8580 GCF_001443285.1 Poecilia latipinna | reverse complement strand
GATCCTGGCGGCGGCCAGGAAGCAGGCACCGCTCACATACGAAGGCCAAACAGTCTTCATCAGACAAGGATATGACTGCTGCTGTCAAGGAGATGTGCCGTGCAGGTCCACAGGTGTGTGAGAGTCCAGAGCGTGGACAGTGGAGTGGGAAGACTTGCTCGACAGCTGACCTGTTGGTTTTGTTTGGTTGATCCGGTTTGACGCCTTTGTGGAGAACCTGGAGAGTTGTATGTTGGAGCGACGCGGAAAAAACAAAAATAGAAACATTGCTTTGGGAAAAGGTGGTTTTGGCATAAACTGGTATGTGAATGGTTCAGATGGAAATGGAGGTAGGAAATGAGAAAGACGGAGATTTTGAAGGGTGGACGTCAGTGGGAAGAGGGAGGGAGAGAGGTCGTGGAAGAAATAAAATGGATGAAGGAAAGGGCATTGGTGATAGCCAAGGCAGTAAACGGGAACTGGAAGGTAGTAGCTCAGAAGAAGAAAGGATAGTGAGGAGGAAGGTTGTGAGGGAGGAATTTAAAGTAATATTAAAACTGAAAAACGAGGAGGAACAGGATAAAATCAGCCCCACTGGGGTGTCAAGAGAAATTAAAAAGAAAATTGGAGATGTTGAAATGGTTAAGATTTTGAGAGACGGAAATCTATGTGAAGATGTAGAACAAAAAAATAAGGCTTTAAATGTGGATAATATTTGCAAAAGATCTGTGCTGGAGAAAAAAATCATGGGAGAAAATTAAAAAAATTAGAGGAGTGATTTATGGGATACCTCTAGATGAAGATCTGGATAAAGTTAAGAGAAGTGTTGTAGGTGCAAAAGTGAATAACTTGAAAAGATTGTCAAAAACAGTGAATGGAGAAAGAGTTGGAAGTTTGTCAATCCTTATTGAGTTTGAAGGAAAAGAGTTGCCAAAAAACATCAAAATAGGATACCTCAATTTCCAGGTCAGAACCTATGTACCTCCACCACTTAGGTGTTTCAAATGCCAAAGGTATGGACACACAGCAGCAGTATGTAAAGGGAAGCAGAGATGTCCAAAATGTGGAGAAGATCATACATTGGAAGAGTGTAAAGAAGAAGCACAAGAGAAATGTAACTGTGGAGGGAATCGTAGAGTTACGTTTGGAGGATGTGAAGTAAGGAAGAGGGCAAAAGAAATCATACAGATAAAAACAACTAAAAACATAAGCTATGCAGAAGCAGTTAAAAATGTGAAGGAACAGAAAACAATAGAGATTGAACAAACAGTGAGTCAAACTACACAGCAAAGCAAAGCACAGACAGAAGATAAAATCACAGTACCAGTGGAAAAACTAATATTATTCGTAGTTGATAACATATCAACTACGATAACATATGTTATCAACTGCACTGACCAAGCCAAACACAAAACTGAGAAGATTAAAATAATAGTGAGAGGAGCTGAAAAGTTTTTGGGCTTTAAAGAGGGATCATGGGAGAACATAAATAAAAAGTTGGAGGAAGATTGGAGACTAGGATTATTAGGTGAAAACGGTTCATGTTAATATTACAATGGAACGCTAGAAGTTTAATTGCTAATGGACAGGAACTTAAAGGTTATATTGATGAGCTTGAAGAACAACCGGAAATTATTTGTGTTCAGGAAACGTGGTTAAAAACAACATTAGATTATGTGATCAAAGGATATGATACTGTAAGAAGAGATCGATCAGAAGGAAGTGGAGGAGGATGTGGAATATTTATAAAACAAGGAATACAATATCAGGTATTAGGAAAAGGGAAAGAACTAGAGTATATAGTAATTGAGATATGGGAAGAAGAAGGTAAATTCAAAATAAATTTTTATAATCCATGTAAAACATTAACGATTGAGATAATGGAGGAATTAACTGAATATCTGGAAGGGAAAGTAATTTGGTGTGGAGATTTTAATGCAAATAGTACAGTGTGAGGTAAATGTAATGATAAAAACGGACAAGTTATAGAAGAATTAATAGAAATGAAAAATCTAGTATGCATTAATGATGGAAGGGGAACAAGAATTGATATAAGAACGGGGATGGAATCAGTTATTGATTTAACAATTGTTTCAAATGTTTTAGCTGGTATTTGTGATTGGTTCATTGATAAAAAATCTACCATAGGTAGTGATCATTATCCCATAACAATAAGAGTAGGACTGAATCTGAATAATAAGAATATAAAGCTTGGGAAAAAGTTACATTTTAATAAGGCAGACTGGATTAAATTTAGACATACAAGTCAAATAAACTTAGAAAAAGTAGATATGAGTATGATATAAATGATGCAAATTTAATAATTTGTAAGATAATAACAGAAGCAGCAGATCTTTCCATAAAAAATCAGGGAGTAAGAATGGTAAGAAAATGGTGCCATGGTGGACAAATGAGTGCAAAGAAGCAATAAAATTAAGAAATGAAGCATTTAAGGTACTCAAACATAATCCAATTTATAAGAATTTAATTGATTATAAAAGAAAACAAGCAATAGTTAGGAGAACTATTAAAAATGCAAAAAGAAAATATTGGAGAAATTTTTGTAATACGATAGGGAAAGAAACAAAAATTGAGAATTTGGAAAGTAATCAAAAGAATGAATGGTATAAAAAGAGAGTTTGAATATCCAATACTAAAAATAGATGATACAAATATAAGAGATGAAGACAAAGCTGAAATATTAGCAAGAACATTTAGTAAAATTCATAGTTCAAATAATATTAGTGAAAAGGAAGAGAACATACAAAAATTATATATAAAGATTTATTACAGAACGATGAAGAAACAAATAATTTGTTGAATGTTGAGTTTACAAAAACGGAATTAATAATGCACTTAAGAAGACAAAAAACACGGCACCAGGTAAAGACCAAATCTGGTATAGAATGATAAGGCAATTTAGTGAAAAATCTAAAGATATATTATTACAATTATATAATAAAATTTGGGAGGAGGGACAATTACCATTGAATTGAAAGGAATCAATTATAATACCAATAGCCAAACCAGGAAAAGATAATTCAAACCCAGAAAACTAAAGACCAATAGCTTTAACATCAAATTTATGTAAAATAATGGAAAAAAATGATTAATAATAGACTAATATATTATCTAAATAGAAAAGGATATATGTCAAAATATCAAAGTGGTTTTCGAAAAGGGAGGAGTACTAACGATCCAACGCTCTGTTTAGAGCATGACATTAGAAGAGCACAAGTAAATAAAGTGTAGTGGCAGTATTTTTTGATATAGAAAAGGCATATGACATGATGTGGGTGGATGGATTACTAATTAAATTAAACAAGTTGGGTATTAAAGGGAGAATATTTAAATGGATTAAAGACTTTTTAACAAACAGGAAAATACAAGTTAGAATAGGAGAAATTATCTCAGGAAAATATGTAGTAGAAAATGGAACTCCACAGGGGAGTATTATAAGTCCATTATCGTTTTCAATTATGATAAATAATGTATTTAAAGATATTGGAAAAGACATGGGTTGTTCACTTTTCGCAGATGATGGAGCTGTTTGGAAAAGAGGGAAAAATGTTGATTTTATTGTTAAAAAATTACAAGAGGTTATTATTGAAATAGAGAAATGGGCGTTGCAATGGGGATTTAAGTTCTCAGTTGATAAAACGAAAGTAATGATATTTACTCAGAAAAAATTGAACAAGGACATAAAATTGAAATTATATAATCAAGAGTTAGAACAGGTAAAGTGTAGAAAATTTTTAGGGCTATGGTTTGATGAAAAATTAAAATGGCATATACATATTCAAAAAGTTGTTAATGTAAGAAAATATTGAATATTTTGAGATGTTTGGCTGGCAGTGACTGGGGAGCAGATAGACAATCACTAAAACAGATTTACACATGAATGATAAGATCCAACCTAGACTTCGGTTGTTTAGTTTACGGTTCAGCAGCTAAAACACATCTGGTTAAATTAGACATTATCAAACATCAGGCACTAAGATTATGTACTGGAGCATTTCAAAAAACCACACCAACTGCAGTCTTAGAAATAGAAATGGGAGAAATGCCATTAGATTTAAGAAGAACAAAATTGGAAATTAATTATTGGTTAAATTTGCAAGGCAGTAACGTTGATCATCCAACTCTGGAAATTTTAAATCCATGTTGGGAAAAAGAAAAGAAAGAAATGAGGAGTTTTGGATGGACAATTGAAAATAAAATACAAAATTTTGAAATGAAGAATTTAGAAATTAGTCAAACACCAATATCAATTATACCACCCTGGATTCTACCAGAAGCAAGAGTAGATATGTCAGTAATGGGGGAAAAAAAACAAGATAAATCAAACATTGTAGATAGTTATTCAGTGCAATTATATTTAAATAATTATTATCAGTACATTCAAATTTATACTGATGCGTCAAAAATAACTGGGAAAATGGGAATAGCGTTTGTTGTACCAGAATTCAATATAAAAATAGGAAAACGAATTACAGATGGATTATCAGTATACACAGGAGAAATGTTGGCAATGTTATTGGCTTTACAATGGGTAGAAGACATAAAACCATTAAAAACAATAATATGTTCAGATTCAAGCTCTGCATTATTAAGTTTAAAAAATAATCAAACAGATAGTAGGATGAACATTTTATTAAAAATATTTCATAATTATTTAGAATACAAAACATGGGTTTGACAGTTGTATTTGTGTGGGTTCCAGCACATATTGGGGTAGAAGGAAACGAGAGGGCAGATAAAATGGCAAAGAGGGCAATTCAAAATCCTATTAGTTTTACAGTTAAATTAAGTAAATCTGAAGGAAAGAGTATTGTTAAAGAGAAACTGATGAAAGTATGGCAAAAAAGGTGGGATGAAGATAAAACATGAAGATGGTTTTATAAAATTCAGAAGAATGTAGGAGAAGGAAGAAAAAGTGATAAGATTAAGATTTGGGCATTCAGGACTTAATTCAATTTTAAAATTCAAAAACATAAAACTGGCAAATGTGATTACTGTGATAAATATGAAACTATAGAACATGTTAAATTAGAATGCCATAAATATGAAATAGAGAGAATATGTATGAAGAGAGAGTGTGAAAGGATTAAGGAGAAGATTAATTTATTAGATATATTGAGAAAGAATTTAGGGAGTAAACATACAAATAATTATTCGATTTCTTAAGAAAACAAAATTATTTAATAGAATTTAATTATAGTGTGTTTGTGAATGAAGGCATAATATACAAAGTTGTGCACAAGTATGTATGTGTTAAGTGTGAATGTGTGAGTGTATGTTGGATAGAATTTATGGTCGAATATATGCGAGGGTAAATATTTAAACCATCATGAACCACACTCCATACCAGTAAGTGGCGGTAATGCTACTAAAAGTTTCTTGCCAACCGCCATAAAACCGACAAGAAGAAGAAGAAGAAGATTGAAGACAAGGTTTGGGGAAGAACTACCCAGATGGCACACGATGTTAATTTAATGTTGAATTATGATCATAAAGGCTGCATGTATGGTTCAGGTCAATGACAGAAGCTGGATCAACCATCAAACAACCATTCAATTCTAGCCAATTAACATCCATTGATTGAAATGCCAACATCGAATCCAGTGTTTTTCAGCACCGGCACCAGGCACACTGCCCTGCAAGTTTTAGGCATTTCCCTAATTCAGAACACATGATTTTAATTGACATTTGATTCACAGGGTTTTGCTGAACTGAAAACACGCAGGTCAGTTTGATTGAGGACAAGGTTTGGGGAAGAACTACCCAGATAGCACACGATGTTAATTCAATGTTGAATTATTATCACAAAGGTTGCATGTATGGTTGAAGTTGAAAACTGACGGTGGATCAACCATAAAACAACCATCCAATTCTAACTGTTGAAACTGTGTCAATGAATCAGTGTTGTTTTGTGGTTGAAATCTAATGACTGAAATGCTGATGTCTGATCAACATCTGATCAATATTGAATCAGTGTCAGCTGTTTTGCCTCACCCCTTCCCCTCCTCTCCTCCTCATCAGCGCTCTGGGTGAGAGCATTTTATTACTGAGCAGGGGTTATCACATTTTTAATAACACGGTAGAGGATAGTGAGTGGTGATTCCTTTCTGTACATTTTTTTACTTGTTAATACAAATTCTTACTGACTGTTTGTCTGTGATATATTGTCACAAAAACATCTACAACTTACTACAAGGAGTGAAGCAGTCCACCCCCACCATTTACATGAGTGGGATGTCCCAAACACACAGCTGCTTTACTGTTGGCTTGTTTGCAAAAAGATGTTAATTCAATGTTGAATTAAGATCACAAAGGTTGAATTTATGGTTAAGGTCAAGGACACACACACACCCTTTCCCCCCACCCCTTACCTGGCCCCATCTACCCCTCAATCAGGTGAAACAACTTTAATATTAAGTGAGGGTTTTTCATTTTAAAAGATGTTTTTGGCTCTAGTGGCTGTTTTTCAGTAGTTAATTGACAGGAAGTGGGTAATGAGAGAAGGGGGAAGACATGCAGCAAAGGTCGCCAAGGTCGGGAGTCAAACCTGCGACAGCTACGTTGAGCACTAAGGCCTCCATTGTGGGTTGTGCTTAACCCCTTCGCCACCACAGCACAACCCCTTTTAGGTGAGGGTGAATCACATTTTAACTTAAGCACTATGTGTTTAAGTTAAAACACATATCACTGAGTTGTGATTCCGTTCTGTACCCAGATTGCACATGATAGCAATTCAACATTGAATTAACATCTTTTGTCAAAAAGCCAACAGCAAAGTGGCTGTGTGTTTGGGACATCCCACTCATGTAAATGGTGGGGGTGGACCGCTCCACTCCTTGTAGTAAGTTGTAGATGTTTTTGTGTCAATATATCACACACAAATGACTTTTTATAAAAAAGTAAGAAAATGTACAGAAATTAATCATCACCCACTATCCTTTACAGTGGTTAATTTAAAATGTAATAAAATGCTCTGACCCAGAGCTCTGATGAAGAGGAGAGGAGATGAAGGGGTGCGGCAAAACAGCTGACATTGATTCAACATTGATCAGACGTTGATCAGACATCAGCATTTCATTCATTAGATTTCAACCACAAAACAAAATTGATTCAATGGCACAGTTTCAACATTGGTTACTTGGCTAGAGCTGGATGGTTGTTTGATGGTTGATCAACCGTCAGTTGTTGACCTCAACCAAAAATCAACCATTCTGACTATAATTCAACGTTTATTTACCATTGTGTGCAATCTGGGCAGTTTGTTGCATCCCCCATCACCTCCTCATCTCCCCCTACTCCCTCCAATGTTGAGAACAGTGGGTTGTGATTCCTTTCTGTACATTTTCTTGTCTGTAAATATCATTACTGACAGTGCATAATAATGTGTTGACACAAAAATATCTACAAGTCTCTACTAGGAGTAGTACAGTCCACCTCCCTGTTTTTACATTAGTGGTTTGTCCCAACCAAACAGCGACTTTGCTGCTGGCTTGTTTGCAACCGGCTTCTGAATTGAATTCTCCTCTGAGCAGTTTTATGGTAAGTTTTTCAATATTACTTTGATCTTAAATGTGTTTATTGAAAAATAAGGGCATTGTTTTGTGCCCATAGTAATCCTGGTTATTTTGGGGCAAAACGGATATTTTTAATAATTGAGGTCATGTCTCCTTTTGTATTTTCATCCTACCCACCACTCCAGGCCTAAGTATGAAATCCTGCGAGATTTTGTGAGATTTGAGTTTTTAAAATAGGGTGGAGCCTATTGTTTGGTCTGGGAGAGCATGTGGTGGACAAGGAAGTGTAAGGCTGGCTGGTCCAGGTGGGCTTTAAATTGTTGTGATAGTAATCACTAGTGATGGGTAAATGAGGCATCATGAGGCGTTTCGACTCATAGCAACACTGTATTGATACTGTGTCACTCAATACTGACACCTGCTGGACATTAAAAATTCCTACAGGTAACGTAGTGATTTGATGACCT
>NW_015118387.1:0-386 GCF_001443285.1 Poecilia latipinna | reverse complement strand
GTCAACTTGAATCCAGTGTGTTTCAGCAAGTTTTAGGCATTTCCATAATTCAGCACACATGATATTAATTGATGTCTGATTAACAGGGTTTTGCTGAACTGAAAACACGCAGGTCAGTTTGATTGAGGACAAGATTTGGGGAAGAACTACCCAGATAGCACACGATGTTAATTCAGTGTTGAATTATTGTCACAGAGGTTGCATGTATGATTGAAGTCGAAAACTGACGGTGGATCAACCATAAAACAACCATCCAATTCTAACTGTTGAAACTGTGTCAATGAATCAGTGTTGTTTTGTGGTTGAAATCTAATGAATGAAATGCCGAGGTCTGATCAATGTTGAATCAATGTCAGCTGTTTTGCCACACACCTTCTTCCCCTCCT
>NW_015118386.1:6432-8585 GCF_001443285.1 Poecilia latipinna | reverse complement strand
AATCATTCATTATAGATCATTTCAAGACAATTTTTTAAAAGAATTTATATGCTAAAACTGTGTTTTTTGTTTGTTGCCTCAGGGCAACATTGCGCAGTTAGGGCCCTTTTGCTCAGACAATATTATTCTAATGTGATGATATTCAATTGATTACAAAATAATTATCAAAGCCAATTTTTTTACTTTATTATTGACTAACAGCAACAGGAGATGGATGCAAGATCATTTCATGGACAAAATGTGCATGGTTCATCGGGGGTAATTCCCGATGAAAACATGAGGATCCACTGTACAACCATTATTTCATTGTTTGTTTATCCTCAAAACTGACTTCAGTCCCAAAGGGTGAAGAGCTGGTCATCAATGAACAAATGGCCCCATTCCAAGGCAGGCAAAGACTGAAGCAATACCTGCTAAACCCAAATATACGGGTCTGCAGGGTACTTCATATGGCTGGTGCAGATGGTGTTCCTTACAACTTGAAAATCTACACAGGGCGAGCCGTACCACCACCAAATCTACCAGATATGGGAGCTGGTGGAAATGTTGTCCTTTGCTTGGCTCAAATTCTACCAAAAAATCAGAACTACAAACTCTTATAAAAAAGAACCTGCAGCCCTAAGTCCTGTCACTGATGTGAATCTGGTCGCTACAACCCATAGATAATCAGATAAACAGATGGTGATTCCCAGGTACGCCAATAATCAAGTGCCAAAAATGTGATACACACTTTTTTTCACATCAGCAAGCAATTCCTTCCTGATGTTTAACATATAATAGGGAAAAAGACTAATTTCAACATCCTTAGTGATTCTAACTCTGCCAAACATACACATGTACAAACACACAAATGCTCGTTTTAGTAATTTGCGCAAATGTACCATTCATTAATGAAAGTTAGTTGTTCATTTTATATTTTGTGAGTTGGAACCATGTCTGATTTATTTTTGTCAAAAAAGGTTTTTTTTATGAATATAGTTTTTGTTTGATTTGTATTTAATTTCTCATAATCACTGTAGAAAACTTGGCGTTTTAGACCCCTTGTAGCGCAATGTTGCCCTGAGGCAACAAACCCAAATCCGGTTCCGGGAGGTGTCAGGGTCCGATTTTATGATTGATATGTAATTAGGGACCAACAAGCTCCCACAGAATGCAGGAAAATATTTTTCCCCCAAAAAATAAAAAGTCATGCCATAGAGGGTTAATTAACACAAAGCTTTAGCCTGTCATAGCCGCAGGAGAGAAACTTGATGTGTGAATCAAACATAAACTGGAGATGCGCTTTTATTTTATTTTATTTTAGTTAGAGTGACCCAAATTTAAACATGAAGAAAATTTATGTATAACTTACAAGTAGGAGGTAAGGGGTAGCATGCACCTCTGCTTCATAAAAAGGACTGCTCCTCTTCTAAGTAAAAGGTCACATGAACCTCAATGCCTCTTTTATTTGGACAAAAATATGTCTGGAGGTATTTTAAATCATTCCCCCCAAAAAATAAAATTAAAGAGCAATGTGAGGTACAGAAATGTGGTTTGTTGCCCGAGGGCAACGCCATGCCATAGAGGGTTTTAATTCGCAAAACGACTATTTGAAAAAAAATTATGTGTGGGCAAAAAATCCTGTAAAGCACATATGTGCAACCTCAGTTAAAATTGGTCTTATAGGTGTCCCTGTGTCATCCTGAAGTCAGAGAAGTTCCTGGTAAGGTATTGTTGATGTAATCTGAAAGATTTGTTAAATGTCAAATGTCATTTGTTAAATGTCAAATGTCAGCAATTTTGATTGAGGTAGCACATATGTGGTTTACAGAATTTTTTGCCCACATAATATGTTTTAATTTATTTTCAGATACATGATTTCCTTTAGCAAATCAATTAACACAAAGTTTTACATTTTTAAAGCCGCAGGAGAGAAACATGAATCAAACATAAACCGGAGGTCCGCTTTTATTTTGAAAAGCCTGCCAGGGGTCCAATCAGAAACTGAAATTTTAAGATAACTTCCGTTGCAATCAAACTTTCAGAGAGTTTGATAGTAGTGCAAGAGGGTTTGATAGCGAATGTGAGAGGGTTTGATAGCGAATGTGAGAGGGTTTGATAACGAATGTGAGAGGGTTTGATAACGAATGTGAGAGGGTTTGATAACGAATGTG
>NW_015118386.1:0-637 GCF_001443285.1 Poecilia latipinna | reverse complement strand
ATACATCAGAAATGTGCCATTTTAATGGACAATGCCACAGATAAAGCATGTTTTTATTATGTTTACTCTCTGTAACATAGTTTAGACTTAGATATGTGATTCTATGCATCATCATTTCAGGGATGGAAACATCTTGTCTCCTGTCCTAACATAGCATGAACTTCATTAGTGACATTTATTTAGAAAGAAATCCAACAGAAAGGGGATGGAAAGAAGGTGGGTGACGGAGGACATGCAACCAAGGAGCCACGTAGCAGAGTTGTAGTCAAGACCACCGAACCCGAGACCAAGACCAGCGCCCTGCGCTACATGACGCAATAAAATTAAGTTTATCAAAATTGGTTCTCAGATTGATCTGAAAGATCCACATTTCCATAAAAACACCTAGATATTAAATACTTAGAGCTGAAATATATTTAACCAGTAACAATTAAAACTCATCTCATTCTGTTTTGCTTTCATGGCTGTGCTACAATACGCAGAGGTCTCCTGCCATCCCTATAAAAATAACGCCCTGGGCGGTTGCCCATATTGCCCATGTCAGAAACCACAACTGAAACATCGCAATTAACGGTAAACAACGTTCAACTATGAAGACTGTCCAACGCAACAAGCAGAAGGAGCACCGTGACTGTTC
>NW_015118385.1:8339-8592 GCF_001443285.1 Poecilia latipinna | reverse complement strand
TGGAGACTTGAATTTAACGCGCCATTTCAACCAAAGGTTTGTAATGCGCTTCCTAACCAGACGCTCCAAAGCGTCCGGTCCATAACTCTTCAACTCGCTGTCAGCTCCGGTCAGAAAGACGCATTTAGTTCAGAGACCATGAGATGATATTCAGAAAGGATTTTTTAGATTAATAGATTTCAGTTGCCTCTGAGACTAAATCTTTGCGTAAAGTCTATCATGTCTGCCCGTGTGACTTGTTTTTATTATTTGC
>NW_015118385.1:0-1867 GCF_001443285.1 Poecilia latipinna | reverse complement strand
AACGATACCACAGATAAAACCATGAAGAGAAGGATGAAGCTGCACTTCATGAGGCAACGATTTCTGGAACCTCGGCCTTCGTTTAGCAGGGGGGTGTTGATTCCATTCTGCATTAAAAGACAAAAGCATGAAAACAAAAAACATGTACTTGTACATTTCCAGTGTCTGTTGGTGTGAAGAATGCATGTATTGAGGGGATTGGATCATAAAGAAACAAAGGTACTGTGTTCGAGCCAAGCCATATTAATTAAACAAATGCACAGTTTAAATTACACATAATTCAAAACAAGTCTTTATTTGCATCATAAACATTCATTTTGTCTTTATACATGTTATAAGCTACACAATAATTTATCTTCCATCCTTTAACTGCCCTTAAGCTGCGTTTGCGCTAACAGTTAAACAAGAAATGGTCCCTTCAAAACAAAAGCATCACAAGTCAAACAGGAACACCATTGGTAAAACTAATTAAAGATGATAGGCAGGAACCTCAAGTCATTAGTAAGTCATTTGAACATTGCAGTCAACATTTTATCCACATACTCATACCTGACAAGCTTTGGACTTGAAAATACGGGAAATGTCGCCTTCTGGTTAGTTGGGGGAGAATAACGTAAAAGCGCGGGAGTCGGGGAGGTACTAACGTGAGAGCGGTATACTTCCGTCAGAGCCGGGAGGGAGAGAACAACTAACGTGAGACCGGGCGACACAATACGGGATATTTACGGAAAAATAGTACGGGAGCACGGCGGGAAAGGGGGGTAAAAAACGGTAGTTTCCCAGCCGAAACGGGAGACGTGACACGTATGCATACTTCCTAGATACTGCAAAAAGGGTTCTTGTATTTAATCTTGACCTGTTATGTTTGTTCTGTATAGTATGGAGAAGATGTGGCTCAAGAAGAGTCAGATTAACACGTTATAATATTGACTAGTGATGGGTCCAGCAACACCGACGCGTCGGCGCATGTATCAAGCACATAGACCAACACTCGTGTCGGTGCGCGTATTGGTTTCAGCAAGTCATGTGACCAATACAGGAACTGTTTCGAAATGATCCTGGATGCCAAACTGTGTTTATAAGGAAGCGAATCTGTCAAAAGCATTTGCCAAACGAATTCTTGATCTTTTACATCGTCATCTAGCAGTTTCAAACAAAATGTTTCCTCAGTGTGGGACCATTTTGATCTTATATTGGAAAATAAATTTGTTTTCATTTTTGTCGTTTCATCCAGTTCCAGTTTCTACTTGATCTATCTGAATCCAAATTCAGCTGAATTGAGTTTACTTTCATATTATGTTCTGCAGGTTAAGTGTCGCATATGTTTGACTAAACTGTCTTATTTAAATAAATCCACCTTTTCAATGTTGAGGCATTATGAGGCCAGGCATGAGAATGAAGTCCCAGATACACCTAGATAAACTCAGATATAGGCTACAGCCTTTCTACAAATTACTCAGCTGCTTTTTATAAATTATTTAATATACAGTGATCCCTGGCTATAACACGGTTCACCTTTCACGGTATCACTGCTTCGCAGATTTTTTTGTGGAGTTTTTTTTTCCACAGTGTTCTTCGGCCTTAATAACCATATGATTGGTAAAAACAGTCTCTGCGCTACCTGAGTGCCAATAACGTTACGGTGTTTAATACAGATTGGCCACTCAGGAGATGGAAACTGAAACTTTCGATGTCTCCTGGGAAAAAAAAAAAAAAAAACTGTGGCCAGAGGCAGCGCAAAACCCGACCGGAGGCTCGTTTGATGAGATCCATCGCTCTGCCATAGATACAGCTGTGAATCTCGCAAAGCAGCTTGGCGGAGACGCTTTAATGACATGACTACGGATCACATTAAGGCCCGATTGAT
>NW_015118384.1:7669-8594 GCF_001443285.1 Poecilia latipinna | reverse complement strand
ATTTCCTCTCGCGTAGTGACTTAAGGCAGCTGGAGCTGAACGTAGTGAACGTTCCAGATCACAGAACAGTTTTTGGTGAATTAAAAAAAAACGTTTTTGGTGAATAAAGTGGAGTAGACTTGCTACTTGTCAGATGACGGAAAACGTTGAACGTTGTATCGTTTCTACTTAAGCACGGAGTAGCGGTTTAAGCAGAGAGGTAATGAAATACAACAGACACTGACAGGCCTCTGCGTCTGCCTTTCTCTGAAGAACTGCTGAGCGGGAGGAGACAGCCAGGTGAGGAAAAACTGTTATCTATCGATTCAGTATTTTTATCATACAGACATTAGGCTGTTGTTGTTGTGCTGTTAGCTAGCTGCTAGCTAACGACTTTACTAGCAAAGCTAGATAACTAAAAAGCTCCTTCCCTGTATCTTTAATGATGGCAGTCATTCTTCAGTATCGCTTGTGCAATAGGGGGCACATCGCCTGTCCAAAACCTATCAACTCCATAATGGATATATGTCAGATATTCTAATATCCTTTACTGCGTAATGTACATTGCATTTATTCTAGCGTTAGGTAAATGTATCTTGAAGGAAAATAGCACTTAAATAAAAGTCCAACAAGGATATTCATTTAGAATTAAAAATAACTCACCCTGAACTACCATGATAGATATAATGTGCAATAAAAGCATGTCATTAATCAAGGGGAAAAAACTCAATCCAGACTTTAAGTAAGTTTAGGGTCTGGTTTGCAGAGTATGAAGTTAATTCCCCCCCCCCAATTATTCAATGAAAAAAAAAAAAAACTAACCTCAGATAAGTAAAATAAAATTGTAATCAAAGCTTTTGGAATTGTAATGATTTCTTTTTTTAAAACAAAGTTTTGTTTAAAAAACTTTTTTCTAAATTAAATAACTCATTTTTGTCTCGTGAAC
>NW_015118384.1:0-2934 GCF_001443285.1 Poecilia latipinna | reverse complement strand
AGTCCAGCTTCCTCTTACCATACGTTAATGTGTCCCCTGGGTACTTAATCCCAAGTTGCCTACTGATCTGAGCATTAAATAAATGTGTGAATATGTGCTTTCAGTGGTCAATAGTGCTATTTAAATTTATTTACCATTTTTGAAGTAAACTAAATGATTTCAGTAAGACTGACTTAACAAATTGAGTTGGATGATTTATAATATATTGAATTGGTTAAACTTAATAAATTAAGCTGCCTGAAAATACGGACCTTGGACCGGGTCCGTGTATGTTCAGGCAGTTCGTTTTTTCGTTTGAAATGGAAAATAAAAAACACGAAAATAAACTCGTTTTTTCGTTTTCCGTTTAGAAAACCAAAATCGGAAATCGAATTTTTGGCTCGGTATCCAATTTCCCATTTAGTGCACAAAACGAAAAGGGAAAAAACGGATAACGAGCGCTCAATTGTGATTTTCAGGATTTTATTTTTAACCAGTGGTCTCACCCGGAAGTTCTCTGTCCCGCACACTTTGTTTTTGTAAACTCGTCCAAAGCGGCATGCATTTAATTTAATCATGATACCTTCACACAGAAAACCTTATACGATGACTTTGTTTTGTATATGAAGCTGGTAGCTTCTAAATGCAGCTTCCGATTCTGTAAATGGCTAAAGGGCTAGTCCGCCCAATTTTTACCAACCTTTAATCTGCTCTGGTTTAAAAAGACGCTCAAACCGCGACTAGAGCATTCTCCGGTCATTCAAACCATATAGTTTTTTAAGTTTTTCATTTCTGAATAGCATTAGCATACCAGTTATAATCCGGTATGCATGAACAAGCATGCAGAAAAGGTTGATTATCCAAAAAAATACAATAAAAATTTATCTATTTCTACCAGGTAGGAAATGTGCCAATTAGTATATTAAAAGCTTAACTAAATAAATGTTTGCACCGAAGAGGATTTGGGAAAGAAAAAAGGTCATCATTCGGACTGTAATCTCAGAATTCGGACTTTAATCTAAAAAAATAATTTTGCACATCGGTTGGTGTTAGAAAAATGTTATAGGCCCCTTATCCTCTTCTGTGGTTTAACAGCTCACAATATTTTTTTTCCACATTTTTATAAGTGAAGTATGACTGTCCAATTAGAAATGAAAACTTTTGTCCCCTTCATGAGACTATTTACTTATAACTTATTAGACTCAACTGACTAAACATAATGAACATAATAAACTTTTGAGTTGATTCTTTCCATCATTTCTTAGCACTGGATTTATAAGCAAGAAACATTAAAATAATTATTTCAGATTTAATTTGTATCAACCTTTATGTAATCAGAGCTTTAAACTCAAAACTTACAAAATAAACAGGGACAAAATGTTTTCATAAAAATGTATTTATTGCAATAACATACAAGCAGATATTCAGCCAATGTTTGGGGAATCATGACAAAATATTCCTATAATTTATGTACATAAAAGACCAGGAGAAAGTGAAGAGACGATGTCAGGAGCAGGAAGAGGATCACTGGGAGATTCTGGGAAGCTGGATCTAAACCTGGAGCTGAGGCCTCTCCTCCTCAAGAGCCGCCTGCCTGAAACAATAAAAAATAAATATTAAAAAAAAGTTCACACTGCATGTAAGAAGCAAACCGGAGGGAAGAATATATTTCACACACACACACACAATATGAATTTACAAACTACAAAAAAATCGGAGGAAGGGAATATTAGTAACTGGTATTGGAAGAGAACACTGTGTCAAGTTTTAGAAGACAGGGCTTAAAGTAAAAAAAAAATCCTGAGCCTGAAACTTATAGTGGTGATAGAAATGAACTATAACCGTTGCTATTGCCACAGTTTAATAAAAAGTGTCTTTGAATAATGCAAACAATTGCTTCTAACAATACAATTAACAATACAATTAACAATACAATTAGCTAAACATTCAAACTTAAATAAGACTTCAGTACATTTCAACTTAAAATGCATAATGTCTGTGCCCTAAAGGTTTGCCTTACAGGCAAAAATCCCTCAACATTAAATAAGAGTCCTTTCAGTCAATGTTTTTGCAAGTAATTTAGAACATGCAACATTACCAACTAAATCAGTGTTTCTCAACCTTTTTCGGGCCAGCGCCCCCTATCCCATATCCAGGTCCCTCACCGCCCCCCAACAAAGAATTTGTAGACTACTTTGCATTGACTATTATTTTATCATTAACATTACTATCACTATTGTAGATGTTTTGATTTTTATGCTTGTTTCTGTATTTATCATCAAAAATAATTTCCCAGAGAACAAAAAAGCCATGGGAATAGAAATTATTTTCACAGGTGTTTACAAAAAATGCAATGAACATTCAAGTTAAAATCTGTAGGCCAACAGCAGCCAATCAATGGAAAAAACGCTCTCTATCGTGGTGTCACCATGGAGGGATTTCTTTATTTAAATGGATTAATTTTTCAGAGGGATACAAAGTCAGGGTATCGTGATTTTAGTAATTACATGTTTATAAGAGCGATTTTCTGTTGTCCTTCCATGGAAGCGTGCAGCTTTCAACCGGAAATAAAACACTTTTTAATATAAGTTGCTGCTTTAACATGATCACAGAACTGCCAAAACATATGTACAAAAATCCTCAATAAAACATAAAATATTTGAAAATCAGACAGCAGACAAAGTGAATCACAGCAACGTCATCAGCCGGTTTAACGCTGAACTGATGCGGTGAAGCTACTAGTAGCAGGAGTGGAGCAGAGCCAAAAGCTACAAACACTGAGTAGAAGGAGAGCTGCCATGGATACAGTTGCAGCCAGGCATGATTTAATGTTACACAATACAGTTTTAGGAAGTTGCTCAAAGTCTAAACTGGTATTGTTGTGTATTTAAGGTGTAAAGTTTACCTTCGACCAAACGCCCCCCAAAGAAATCCCAGCGCCCTCCTTTTATAAAA
>NW_015118383.1:0-8603 GCF_001443285.1 Poecilia latipinna | reverse complement strand
GTCCAGGCCAGGAAGATTTACGAACTTCAGAGCGACGTGAGCAAACAAGCGACGAACTTTTGTATGGATCCTTTAAAACGTCAAAGCTTTTATTCCCAACTCGCTGTGGTTTCCGTCTGCAGAACGTCTACAGGGCTGATCTGGAGTGGATCCGGGGCTGCGGCTGGGTGGCAGCCGACTCTGTTGATCACGTCAAAGTCAAGAAAGCCCAGGAAATACTCAACGATGTACGGTTCTGTCAGCACATCCGACGTCTGCTATTTGTTTGAGTTGTTGTTGTCATGTCGTGGTTCATCTTGGTGGTTTTTTTTTTTTTCATCTGCAGAGGCTTTACAAGCAGAACGCCAAAGAATGCTTTGGAAAATTCAGCCTGATCGTGGATCGTCCCGAGATCATTTTGGCAAAAATAAACGCCGCCAACCTCAGCGACGTATGTAATCGAGCGCTTCACATCATAAATTAAAGTTTTTTAAAAAAGAGGAAAAATCAATTAATTAATAAATGTTCATTACACTTTTTTTTTTCTTTTTCCAACAGCTTAAATACAAAGAGTCTTTCAATGCAGAAAAAGGTCATTACATCGGCTCTGAGGACACGCCTCAGTTGGCACATAGCAGGGAAATGGGCAAGACCATCAGTGAGGTAACGTGAATCTGCAGACTGAGTTGCTTCTTTCTCCACCTTTACTTTGGCTTCAAACTTTTATTTATGACATTTTAACTCTTTTTCTCATTTTAGAAACTTTACAAATCGCAATGGGACAGCTCTAAAGCTACAAGCTACAACCTGAACCATGAATACATCCCGTTACTGAGCGGCAAGAAGGGCAGGGAGATTGCCAGTGATGTAAGTTTTTACTCTTTTCTGCTAAAAATACATGTGATTGTATATTTTCCTCTGGCTACATGTAAATAAAATGAATACTGCCATTGTTTTTGTTAGGTGAAGTACAAGGATTCTCATGAAAAAGCCAAGGGCCACTACATGGCTGGGACCCTGGTCGACTTCCCCGAGGTGATGCGCTGCGGCCAGCAGGAGAAAAACAAGGGACTGGTAAGATGTCAGCTAAATTCAACTTTAACTATTTACAGAAACCTAAGAAGCTTGAGGATAAGTTCATAAACATTAAAAAACAAAGAGCTTGTCATTTTCTAGTGGAAGGAAAACATGACTCTTGTACAGATGTGTGTAGAAAAGAGCAAAGGCACAAAACAGGAATGTAAATCAATTCATATTTTGTCTTTTGTAAGTTGCTGATTAAGTACACTTTCTACTTTCGCAAAGAAAGATAAAGGTGTTTTCTTTCAGTTGCGTTTTTGGCTGAAGATGGAGCTTGACTCATCCTTCTTCTGTATTAATGTGCGTCTTTACAGAGGCTCTACCAGAAGAACTACCACCAAACCAAGACCAAAATACACCTCCCATCTGACATCATCGCTAACCAGGTGGCCAAGCGCTGCCAGGACATGTTGAGCGACGTCCTGTACCGCACCCACCTGCACCAGTGGACCTGCCACCCGGAGCAGGAGGACGCCATCCGGGCCCGGAAGACCAACGAGATTCTCAGCGACGTAGGTCATCCTGCTGCGTCCCGATCGGGTTGTTGTCCAAACGCGTCGCGTGATCTTTTTGAAATTACAAACGGAAAACATTCCTCTTGTTGCCGTTAGGGCTGTAGTGATACAGTAATCTAACGACACGATACGATACACGATATTCTGTCCACGATACGATACATATTGCGATATTCATCAGACAATACAATTCAATACACTTTTGCGATTTTCTGAAAGATTTTAGAGGGACAGCGTATTTTGGTGACACTTTGTGACTGTTATAGAGTTGGATTGAATTAATTTAACTGAAAACTGATTAAAAGCACCAACTACACAATACCTGGCTCTGGTTGGACATGGACACAGACTTAAAGTCGACAGCTGGACAAAAAGAATCAAAGAAGTGGTGAGAAAACATGTTTCTTTTAATTGAAACAGTACAAACTGTAGCTTACTTGCATTTGTAAAGTAAATAAAGTGCCCCAAATCCCCTGCTCTGAATAGTTTGATACCTTTTTAACCTTGACACTTATCATCTGAAGGAATCACTCTAAGCCTGATGACCTAATCACTCTCCCGGCGAAGCAAGCAGTGAGCGTGCAAGGTGACAGCTGGATGTTACGATACTTGCGGATGAATATTGATTTTTTTCTAGGAAAGAAAATATCGATATATATCGCGATATCGATATTATCCTACAGCCCTAGTTGCCGTCGTCTCTTCTAAGCATTGAGAAAGTAAAGTCTAATTTATGTCTCTGTTGAGAAACAACATGTACCAATGCAATTCAACAGGTGTTCTACAAGGACGACCTGAACTGGATGAAGGGCATCGGCTGCTACGTCTGGGACACGCCAGAGATCATTCGCGCTAAGAAGTCCTACGAGCTGCAGAGCGAAGTCAGTATTTTCATGTTAAATGGTTCGTTAAAGTTTCAGAGAGAGAGAGAAAAAATATGATCAACTCCAAAATATTTTCTTTGTTATATTCCAGCGTAAATACAGAGCTGACGCCAAGAAAGAGTTTAACAACTACTCCATTGTGACCGACACGCCTGAGTACGTGACCGCCGTCCTGGGTCACACCTGGGCCAGTGACGTAAGTCGGCGTGATTTTAAAAAATCGTCGTAAATTTGTGGTCTGGACAGAAAAAAAAAATTGCATGTATCTTTAATCTTAAACTATGTTTTCTAGCTGAACTACAGGGAGGCTTATCACAAAGAGAAGCACATGTACACCACAGTTCTGGACACGCACGATTATGCCAGATGCCACGACTTCAAATTGTTCTTCAGCAATGTGAGTAAAAATAATAATTAAAAAAATGTTTCACGTGTAAAAAAAAGTTTTTTAGATGCACTGGAACACTTTTGCAATGTTTTCAATTTCCTACCCGAAGAAAAACTACACAGCCGCCTGGGATAAGATCAAGGCAAAGAGCTACAAGATCCCAGTTGACTCCAACGCCTTGCAACACGCCAAACAACAGAAGGTCGTTCTCAGCCACGTAAGTTGAAGTTCAGCTCTTACAGAATCATAACCAAGAGGTGGTTTTGTTTAAAACTACTTTGTGGGACTATATGGATCTTCTTTCTTCTTTAGGTCAAGTACAAGGAGGATTATGAAAAGTTCAAGTCCCTCTACAGTCTGCCAAAGTCACTCGAAGACGATCCTGCTACTGCTCGTTGCGTCAAGGCCGGAAAGTTGGTTCTAGATGTAAGTTGTTTTTTTTTTTATTTTATTTTATTTTTAATCATCTGATCACCAAAAGTTAAACCATCTTTGTCAAGAATGACTCACGGTCGTGACAAGCTCCAAGTACTTCTAGTAACACAAACGTCTGCCTCTTGTCCCATTCAGCGTCTGTACAAGGAGAACTACGAGAAGACTAAGGCCAAGAACCACATCCCGCCGGACATGCTGGAGATCCTGTCCGCTCGCAACACCCAGTCCACCGTCAGCGGCATCCACTACCGCAAGTATCTGCACCAGTGGATATGCATGCCTGACATGCAGATGTACGTCCAGGCACGCAAAGTCAACGAGCAGCTCAGTGACGTGAGTAATTGTCAGACAGGTGTCAGGTTCACTGGCATCTCTGAGTAGAAAGAGGTGAAGAGGAGGTTAATATAAAGTGCTAAATAGAAGTCATCCACACCCAGATCTTCTACAAGGACGACCTGAACTGGCTGAAGGGTATCGGGTGTTACGCCTGGGACACTCCAGAGATCCTCCGTGTGAAGCATGCTGGTGTCCTGCAGAGTGAGGTAAATGGCTTTTAATGTATTCATATTTAATTTAATTTCACATCGTGGCTTATCGCTTGTCTTTTACGCTCATTTGTTTTTTTTTGTTTTTCATTCCAGACCAAGTACAGAGCCAAAGGCATTGAAGCGTTCAAGGAGTACAGCGTGGTGACGGACACTCCGGTGTATGAAACAGCCAAGCAGAACGCTCAGAACCTCAGTGATGTAATCATCTTCATCGTATTATTATTATGTCATGTTATGAAGTTATTGATTTTCTTGATTCACTTTCTAAATTAACATTTGTTGTCCAGGGTTTCCACTATGTGTAATTAATCATGGTGCACCGCCATGGCAAAATAAAAGCCGCCACACTTTTTATTTAATTTTTTAAATATATTTTAAAACAATATGAGATTTATGAATACATGCAGCTCTGGAGAAAATGAAGAACCCTCTGCACTGAACCTCCTGGTTATTCCACCAAATACTGATTTCTGAGTTAAAACATTAGTATTGTTGTTTCTAAATGAACATTAACTTGTTTTCTTTGCACCATTTGAGGTCTGAGAGCACTGCATCTTTTTCATGACTTTGACCATGTCTCATTTTCTGCACATAAATACTAAATATTTGCTTGATATTTAGGAGACATGTTGTCAATAGTTCATAGAGTAAAAGAACAATGTTCATTTTATTCAAACACATACCTATGAAAAGTAAACTCAGAGGAACCAATCATTTTAAGTGCTCTCTTAATTTTTTCCAGAGCTCTACATACAGCCCATATTTGCACACTAACAAGAATCAGAGTCTGAAATGCATTTAAATATGAAGTGTTACAATTTACGTTATTTTGAAAAGACAACACTGCTAACTCCTGCCTTATGTTAACATATCCAGCATTTGAGTGACAGTAACACAGTGAATTTATATAATTTGGCCATCATGCACAATGTTTCAGATACGTTTTGAAAAAATAAATATCCTACAGGAAACCTTCATCGTTCACCACGCCTGATTTAATCATAAACACAGTCAGCATCATCAGTCAAATCGTTTTTTTTCCCTTCCCTTCGTCCAGCTTCACTACCGTTACGATTACAACGCCAACGTCAAGGGTAAGCACACCTCCCCTGCTGTTACCATGGAAACGGAAAGAGCCCGCCTGGCCAATCACATCCAGAGTGACGTGAGTTAATATTCCACATATTTTTTTTTTTTATCATACATCGTGAAATAATCTCTCTGAAACTTGTTTGGCGTCTTCTAGAACTGGTACAAAGAGGCCAACAAGAGCTTCATGCCCACTGGCTACTCTCTGCCCAGCGACACGCCGCTCATCAAGCAGGCCAAGATGAACAGCATCGTCACCAGCAACGTGAGCGTTCAAACTTTCGACAGCGGTAGAGGAACGTGTCTTAAGGTGTTGCGATCTGACCTACGTTACACACGTCGTTTCTCATCTGTTCAGGTGAAATACAAGGAGGCCTTTGAGATGGTGAAGGCTAAAGCTTACACTCTTCATCCTGAAGGCGTCAACTTTGTCACCTCCAGAAAGGCTCACAAGATCATCAACGACGTAAGTGAAGAAACGAGCGAAGAGGCCCGTAACCCGTCGAGTGATAGCTTCACTCACCGAAACGATTCCCGTCTGTTCTCGTCCTCAGCGTCTGTATCGTGAGGCTTACCACAAGCAGAAGGACAAGATCCACACAACCTACGAAACTCCTGACTTCAAACAATTCAAGATGAACCAACAACACCTCAGCGACGTACGCCGCCGTCATCGACGTTGTTCACTTTTCTGGTTTGACCGAGTTGAGAGGACCTGCTTTGTTTTACGCGCCCGTTTTTGTTTTTGCTCCCCCACCAGCTGTGCTACAAGGAGAAATACTACAACAGCCGAGGCCAGCTGATCTCCATGCCTATCACGCCCCAACTCATGCACTGTCATCACGTCAATGAGATCACCAGCGAGGTATCGTCCAAGAAAAACAGACGTTATTGCCCCCCGCTTCTTCACAAAAATATGTTCTACAACCAAGTTTGTTGAACTTTGTCGTTTTAGCTGAAGTACAAAGAAGATCTGATGTGGCTGAGAGGTGTCGGCTGCTTCCTGTACAACACCCCGGAGATGGTCCACGTCCGGAACATCAACAAATTCAGGGTGCGTTGGAAGAAATGCTCCCATCGCCGTTCCAGTGTTTGTTTTCGGTTCTCTCATATCGCCTGTTTTTCCTTTTACAGACGAGCTACCCGGTGGACGCTAAGAAGAACCTGTCAAACTACACCGTGGTCCTGGATACGCCAGAGTACAACCGCGTGACTGAGCTGAAGACTCACTTCAGTGATGTGAGCTGTTTTTGGAAAAGTTTTTTTTTTTTTACATTATTATTTTAATTTTATGTAATTGACCAACACAAACTATTTGTTGCTCCAAAAATTTGACCTTTATGCAAGAAAATCATTAGGATCATAAAATTCATACATGTTTTGTTCAGCATGTTTTTTTATACTCTGTTAAGTCAGATTTGGATCTACTGATCTCTGACAGGTGTGCTAGCTTTATTTAATGTGCAATATCCTTTAAAGGTTTTCAAACGTTGCATGTTTTTCATGTACTTTTTGCAGCAGGTTTAATTTTTGTGTTTCTTTCTTGTGTCGTTTCAGCGCATATACAGAGCCCAGAGCAAGAAGGACATGATGAAGGTTTCCTCCATCGCAGACTCTTTGGACATAAAGAGAGTCAAGTGGGCCCAGCAGCTGACTAACAAGGCAAGCTGAGACACATCTCTGGTCTTTATTTATTATTTTCTCTACTGTAATATATTCTGATTGTTTATTTGATTTGTTTTTGTTGTTTCTACAGTACCAGTACACAAGTCTGGCATCAAAGGAGAGAACTCATTTCACTCCAGAAATGAACACTCCTAGTATTCAGCACGCAAGAAAAATGAAAGTTGTTTTCAGTGAGGTAAGCGCTCCAGCTTCCTCTAATGTACTTAATAAATAAGGTTACCTGAACCCATTGAGGTTTTCTAAAACGAACATCTAATATGTTACGTCTTCTGTTCTCCACTCAGAATAAATACAAAGAGCAATATGAAAAGATGAAGCACAGGTACACTGCTATCGCTGATACGCCTATCCTGATCCGGTCCAAGAAAGCCTACCTGCAGTCCAGCAATGTAAGTCTTTGTTAGAAAATGTTTTCTGATTCAGAGCTTAAATAGGCATTTTTTTAAAAATTACCTTTTTCGCACATTTTCTTCTCCCTTCAGTTGCGTTACAAGGAAACCTTCGAGCTTTCCAAGGGCCACTATCACACCGACAAGGACGCCCTGGACATCGTGTGCCACCGCAAATTCACTGACGACATCAGCGAGGTCAGCGGTCGAAACGAGCTGCTCTAAAATGACCGGTTTTCCATCTAGAGGTGGATGACTTGCGACTCGCTCCGTTTCTGCTCCACAGGTGAAATACAGAGAAAAGTACATCAGCTCTCTGGGCACGTGGAAGTCCATTCCCGACCGCCCCGAGTTCTTCTTCAGCAAGATAGCCAACGATAACATCAGCAACGTAAGTACGCAAAGCTGCACCCAACAGGAGGCCTGACATGCTGTGCGATATCTGAGTGAAACTCTTGGTTTTGTTTGTGCTTTTAGGTGAAGTACAAGGAGGACTTGGAGTGGGTGAAGGGTATCGGGTGCTACGTTTGGGACACTCCTGAGTTGGTGATGGCTGATAGGAACAAGGCTCTGTACAGTGAGGTGAGGGAAAAATACATTTCATGTACCGTATTTTTCAGACTACAAGCCGCTAATTTCTTTTCCTGCTTTGAACCCGGTGCGGCTTTTCTGTGGATTTTTCTTCAACCACCAGGGGGCGCTTTAGCAGGAAGTGAATCATTGAAAGTCAAAATTGGAAATCAAAGAAGAAAGCGCTAATTTTCATTTAGAACAAGCACATGCTAGCAGCAGGCACCACGGAGAAATGTTTTCAAACTCATACCCCCTCATCGTGGAAACAACACGAAGAAGTTCATATGATGCAGCTTTTAATTTGAAGGCTATCGATCTGGCAGTACAGGAGGGAAATAGAACCGCTGCACTAAGCTCGGCGCGAACGAATCCAGGGTTCGGTGTTGGAGACGCAGGGCTGCGTCCTTAATAAATCCAGTAGATCTTATTTATTGTGGAAAACCGAGAGCGGCGGAGATACCAGCGGTTTATAGCCCGGTGCGGCTTATATATATATACGTTTCCAATTAAAAGAAAAAAAAACTTTATAGATGCGGCTTATAGTAAGGTGCACTCTACAGTCCGGAAAATACGGTATTCATGTTTACAACAAGAATACATTCTGTTTGTTTTCAACCATCCTTTTATTTATTTTATTTTTATTTTTTTATTTTTTTACAGCGCCTGTACAAAGCCTCATATGAGAAGAACAGAGGAAACTTCAGATACACATGCGACACGCCGTACTTCGAGGCGACAAGGAACGCCTCGGTTCTGATCAACGACGTGAGTCCTTCCCTTCTATTGACTCAAATTATTTCATTATTATTTGCTTTGAAATGATCAACTATGTTTATTTGTCTCTTTGCTTCTCTCTTGGACTCTACATGGAGGTAAAATAATGTAAATGTTTTTATTTTATTAGATTTGTTTTGCTTAAATCACCGATTCTCAACATTGGGGGAGCTAACAGCTTTTTGTGGTGGTGAGGGGGGCGGCGCCAGGCTTTACTGTGAAATCATTTTGTTGAACAGGCAGCCCAGGTGTCCACTTTTACA
>NW_015118382.1:21050-24215 GCF_001443285.1 Poecilia latipinna | reverse complement strand
GCCTCAACATCCCGGCTGCGCCTAGAAATTCTGTCCATGAAAGTAATGAACAGAACCGGTGACAAAGGGCAGCCTTGGCGGAGTCCAACTCTCACCGGAAACGAGCCCGACTTACTGCCGGCAATGCGGACCAGACTCTGACACCGGTCGTACAGGGACCTGACAGCCCGTATCAAAGAGCCCGATACCCCATACTCCCGGAGAACCCCCCACAAAGCCCCCCTGGGGACACGGTCGAACGCCTTCTCCAAGTCCACAAAACACATGTAGACCGGTTGGGCGAACTCCTAGAACCCTCCAGGACCCTGCTGAGGGTGTAGAGCTGGTCCAGTGTTCCACGACCAGGACGAAAACCACACTGCTCTTCCTGAATCCGAGGTTTGAGTATCCGATGGACCCTCCTCTCCAGGACCCCTGAGTAGACCTTACCAGGGAGGCTTAAGAGTGTGACCCCTCTGTAATTGGAGCACACCCTCCTGTCCCCCTTTTTGAACAGGGGGACCACCACCCCAGTCTGCCAATCCAGGGGAACTGCCCCCGATGTCCATGCAATATTGCAGAGTCGCGTGAGCCAACACAACCCTACAACATCCAGAGCCTTAAGGAACTCTGGGTGGATCTCATCCACCCCCGGGGCCCTNGCATCAATTATATGTCTGTACCGCAGAAAAAAAATATCCTGTACTCTGAGAATAATTTCCCCCAGCCCTAGTAATCAAGCAGAGATGTTTTTTTTTTTTTTATAATGGCATAAACTGAAATTTCCGCAGTACTATCATGAATGGATTATGTCATGCTGGGTTTTAGTTTTTGAGCCCACATGCAGAAACTCACAGAGAGGCAGAATGAAAATTTAGATGTTTATTGACAAAGATAAAAAGTTCAAAACATCCACAGTCGGGAAGCTGCAGTGGGAGGACTGGCACAGCTGCACACAGGGGAGAGTGGAGGTGAGTTTAATGACCGTAGGAAATCTGGCAACTTGTATGGGTTCGAAGCTTACTTGTGATAATGAGTTCTGGTCGGGGAAAGGTTCCGGTACCAGGTTGCGGCTAGGCGTAGAGGCTGACTCGGAGAGGGATGAGGAAGGGAACGACTCGTGAGTGAGAGAGAGACCAGGAGTCCTCGGGGCGGACTCTAGCCGGAGGCGCACAGTGGGCTCTTAAACAGAGGGATATGAGAGGACTCCAGTTCCCGGTGAGTCTCGCTCCCAGCGTCGTGAGGGGACTACCCTCTAGGCTCGACAACAGGAGTTCTCCGGGGAAAACTTGAAGATGTCCTGGAAGAGGTCACAAAACAACAGGTAAGCTCTTAAGGCAACTAGAAACAATCTCAATGAGACGAACAGTAGGGAGGCTGGAGGTACCACAATAGGTAAAACACTCTGGCGGTGAAGAGCGGGAGCCTGCCGCTTAAATACTCCTCTAGATGACGATTAGAGCCAGGTGCGTACCGCGGAGCCTGCTGACACACCCACCAAGGAAAAACAGTCTCTGGCGCCCTCAGATGGTCAGAGCTGAAAAAGAAGAAAACCCAACCTGGTACCTAACAGATTAACAAAACCTTACTGGATCCTTCATTCTAAGTGAAATCAGTTTATAAGAGGCATCCAGTTTGAAACGGTTTGAAATTGCTTTTTATTTAACTGAAAATATATGGAGGGCTAAGAGTTTCTTCCACCTCAGTTAGGCTTTTCTGCTTCTAAATTGTTTTCTTTAAACAGGAGTGGAAGGAAGTGGCCATGTATAGCAGATCTGTCAATGAGCTGCAAGATTGTGATCACCATTAGATGTATGCAGGAGTATCTTAAATAGTTTTCTGTATTTAGCAGGCAGTCAGTGTAAGTGCTGTAAAACTAGGGTGATAAGTTCAAATGAAAAAACAAATTTGGCTGAATTCTGGACCATTTGAAGCTCATAAAGAAAATTGTCACCAAGACCAATGGAAGAAGGATGGTGAAGAGGGTGTCGACAATAATAGTCTTGGTATGGAAATTGAGTGAGAGCCAGAGGTGATTAATATTATGATCAGAAAAAAGCAGACTATGTAATATTGCAAATATAATGTGCTGCCATGTCATCAACATCAAATAATAATGACCTGAGGTGAGGGTGAATTTGGAGAGCTATTTTTCATTCACTTAATTTGTACAATATTAGGTTAGCCATTCAGGCCAATTAGTTGGGTCTATGTATACTCAGGCAGTTGTTTTTTTGTTTGAAACAAAAAATGAAAGAACAAAAACACACTAGCTTTTTTCTTTTCTTGTCTTCTATTTTCAGGACATAGTGAGATGTTTAATAAATATGAAAATAATATATCTTCAAAAAAGTTACATACTACTACAGCTTTAAGCCTGGTTTACATAGCGGTACCTCCTGAGCCTGGTTTTATCTATATGTAACAGATAAAGTCAGGATGAACTGATCGTGCTATGTCATGCCTGGCTTTATCTCTTATCTTGGATTTCGTAATCCTATTTTTGTGAAACCCTTAAGAAAATTACAAAATCCAGATAAAGATTACTGATCTCTTTAAAGAGCGTTAATTGGTGATTGGCTAGAAAACCGCAATCGGTGCACCCCTAATAAAAAAGGATTTCCCAAGCTTTGAATGTCTTACAGAGCTCTGTTCAACCCATAATCCAGAAATAGTGTGGAACAACTTAACAAGACAAGGCAGTCCACCTAAACTTCCAGCTGAACAAGGAGAGCTCTGATCAGAGATGCAGGCAAGATGTGGTGATCTGTGTTTTCTGTGTATTTAGTTTGAGGTTTTTCTGTGCTTATTTAGTTCTGTTCCCCTGTGAATTTCTGTGCCATCCTGTCCTGATTGTTCCCAGGTGTTTCTCGTTCCCTGATTAACCTCATGTATTTAAACCCACCTGTCGTCTTTGTCTCTTGTCGGGTCCTCGTTGTGTCTCCTTGTCAGTCGCCGTTTGTGATCTGCAGTCCGTTCTCCCCGAGTTCTGGAGTTTAGTTCCGAGTGTTATTCATTAAATCATCTTTATATCTCGTCTGCATTTCTCCTCATCACCCTCACCTCAAATCATGACACAAGATGCCCATGGTGACTCTGGACCAAAGGCAGAGATCCACAGCTCAGAGGAGGAATCTGTCCACAGGACAACTATTAGTCATCACTGTACAAACCATAAGAACCCCT
>NW_015118382.1:0-20749 GCF_001443285.1 Poecilia latipinna | reverse complement strand
AGGTCAGCAGCACACCGTCCCCACTATAAACAGTGTTGGTGCTGCACTGCTTCCCCCTCCTGAGTTGCCGGATGGTGGACCCGAATCACCTCGTGTTAGTCAATGTTCCTTTTATTTTGACCACTGAAGACAAATATTCTCCTCTGATGCGCAACCTAATGACCTACAACATGAAGCAGCACGGCTCATCGCGCTTTTATTTTGAAAACCAACACGCAAAATGAAGCAGTCACGTGTCCCAGGTGATGCGAGGCATTGTTTGTTGCCAGTCACGTGGTTTTCAGCAAGACGACACAAGCCTCGAAGAGGGGCTTCATCTGAGATGCCCCCTTTTTACTCGGTACGCGCCTCGAAGCCTGGCTTCAGATGTCCCATCTCTACCTGTAAGTACCTGCCTGCCTGCTCCGCCGTTCCTCATCGCTCCATCAGACCCCTGACTCTGTGTATCCACCCTCCTCGCACTGGTCTAAGGATTCTCCATCAACCATTCTCCACAAAGGACCCTGGCCATCTTTTCCCCCACGCCTCACTCTGAATCATCCTAAAACACACCCGATCATCTGACCCTTTCCAACCTCCAGAAGGATCTAGATCTGTCAGTTGTCCATTTCTGTGAAAATAAAACCAATTCCTTATTTGGACTCTGTTGATTCTACATGTGGGTCAGAAGACTAAATCAGAACATGTCAACTACTTTGTGTTGGAATATATATATATATATAGACACAGTAAATAAGCAGTTTATTTGCACTCTTCTGTATATCTTTGAATGGAGGAAAAACAAACAAACCAGCAAACAAAAATCACCCAATAGATGGGTTCAAAACATTCAAAATTATCCTGTTGCAACATTATACATGCTTAATACTATAATTGATACATTAGCATCAATTATATGTCTGTACCGCAGAAAAAAAATATCCTGTACTCTGAGAATAATTTCCCCCAGCCCTAGTAATCAAGCAGAGATGTTTTTTTTTTTTTATAATGGCATAAACTGAAATTTCCGCAGTACTATCATGAATGGATTATGTCATGCTGGGTTTTAGTTTTTGAGCCCACATGCAGAAACTCACAGAGAGGCAGAATGAAACTTTAGATGTTTATTGACAATAAAGTTCAAAACATCCACAGTCGGGAAGCTGCAGTGGGAGGACTGGCACAGCTGCACACAGGGGAGAGTGGAGGTGAGTTTAATGACCGTAGGAAATCTGGCAACTTGTATGGGTTCGAAGCTTACTTGTGATAATGAGTTCTGGTCGGGGAAAGGTTCCGGTACCAGGTTGCGGCTAGGCGTAGAGGCTGACTCGGAGAGGGATGAGGAAGGGAACGACTCGTGAGTGAGAGAGAGACCAGGAGTCCTCGGGGCGGACTCTAGCCGGAGGCGCACAGTGGGCTCTTAAACAGAGGGATATGAGAGGACTCCAGTTCCCGGTGAGTCTCGCTCCCAGCGTCGTGAGGGGACTTCCCTCTAGGCTCGACAACAGGAGTTCTCCGGGGAAAACTTGAAGATGTCCTGGAAGAGGTCACAAAACAACAGGTAAGCTCTTAAGGCAACTAGAAACAATCTCAATGAGACGAACAGTAGGGAGGCTGGAGGTACCACAATAGGTAAAACACTCTGGCGGTGAAGAGCGGGAGCCTGCCGCTTAAATACTCCTCTAGATGACGATTAGAGCCAGGTGCGTACCGCGGAGCCTGCTGACACACCCACCAAGGAAAAACAGTCTCTGGCGCCCTCAGATGGTCAGAGCTGAAAAAGAAGAAAACCCAACCTGGTACCTAACAGATTAACAAAACCTTACTGGATCCTTCATTCTAAGTGAAATCAGTTTATAAGAGGCATCCAGTTTGAAACGGTTTGAAATTGCTTTTTATTTAACTGAAAATATATGGAGGGCTAAGAGTTTCTTCCACCTCAGTTAGGCTTTTCTGCTTCTAAATTGTTTTCTTTAAACAGGAGTGGAAGGAAGTGGCCATGTATAGCAGATCTGTCAATGAGCTGCAAGATTGTGATCACCATTAGATGTATGCAGGAGTATCTTAAATAGTTTTCTGTATTTAGCAGGCAGTCAGTGTAAGTGCTGTAAAACTAGGGTGATAAGTTCAAATGAAAAAACAAATTTGGCTGAATTCTGGACCATTTGAAGCTCATAAAGAAAATTGTCACCAAGACCAATGGAAGAAGGATGGTGAAGAGGGTGTCGACAATAATAGTCTTGGTATGGAAATTGAGTGAGAGCCAGAGGTGATTAATATTATGATCAGAAAAAAGCAGACTATGTAATATTGCAAATATAATGTGCTGCCATGTCATCAACATCAAATAATAATGACCTGAGGTGAGGGTGAATTTGGAGAGCTATTTTTCATTCACTTAATTTGTACAATATTAGGTTAGCCATTCAGGCCAATTAGTTGGGTCTATGTATACTCAGGCAGTTGTTTTTTTGTTTGAAACAAAAAATGAAAGAACAAAAACACACTAGCTTTTTTCTTTTCTTGTCTTCTATTTTCAGGACATAGTGAGATGTTTAATAAATATGAAAATAATATATCTTCAAAAAAGTTACATACTACTACAGCTTTAAGCCTGGTTTACATAGCGGTACCTCCTGAGCCTGGTTTTATCTATATGTAACAGATAAAGTCAGGATGAACTGATCGTGCTATGTCATGCCTGGCTTTATCTCTTATCTTGGATTTCGTAATCCTATTTTTGTGAAACCCTTAAGAAAATTACAAAATCCAGATAAAGATTACTGATCTCTTTAAAGAGCGTTAATTGGTGATTGGCTAGAAAACCGCAATCGGTGCACCCCTAATAAAAAAGGATTTCCCAAGCTTTAAATGTCTTACGGAGCTCTGTTCAACCCATAATCCAGAAATAGTGTGGAACAACTTAACAAGACAAGGCAGTCCACCTAAACTTCCAGCTGAACAAGGAGAGCTCTGATCAGAGATGCAGGCAAGATGTGGTGATCTGTGTTTTCTGTGTATTTAGTTTGAGGTTTTTCTGTGCTTATTTAGTTCTGTTCCCCTGTGAATTTCTGTGCCATCCTGTCCTGATTGTTCCCAGGTGTTTCTCGTTCCCTGATTAACCTCATGTATTTAAACCCACCTGTCGTCTTTGTCTCTTGTCGGGTCCTCGTTGTGTCTCCTTGTCAGTCGCCGTTTGTGATCTGCAGTCCGTTCTCCCCGAGTTCTGGAGTTTAGTTCCGAGTGTTATTCATTAAATCATCTTTATATCTCGTCTGCATTTCTCCTCATCACCCTCACCTCAAATCATGACACAAGATGCCCATGGTGACTCTGGACCAAAGGCAGAGATCCACAGCTCAGAGGAGGAATCTGTCCACAGGACAACTATTAGTCATCACTGTACAAACCATAAGAACCCCTGGATCATGTTGTGTCCAGCATGGTCCAGGAGCCATGCTGGACACAACAAACATGTGGAAGAATAAGCTTTGTTCAGACCAGAAGAAAATTCAACTTTTTGGCCAAAGTGCAAAACGCTATGTGTGGAGGAGAACTAACGCTGCCTATCACTCTGAACACACCATCCCCACTGTCAAACATGGTGGTGGCAGCATCATGCTCTGAGGTTGCTTCAGGGAAGACGGTCAGAGTTGATATGAAGATGGATGGAGTCAAATACAGGACAATGGAGTCTGCAACAGACATGAGACCGGGGCGGAGCTTCAGCTTCCAGCAGGACATTCACCCTAAACATAAAGACAGGCTACAATGTTTCAAGCAAAACATATTCATGTGTTAGAATGGCCCAGTCAAAGTCCAGACCTCAACCCAATCGAGAGTCTGTGGCAAGATCACGAAACGCTCTCCACAGAGTGACTGAACTTAAGCTATTTTGCAAAGAAGGTGCAAAAATTTCAGTCACTAGATGAGCAAAGCTGGTAGAGACAAACCCATGAAGACTGGCAGCTGGAAATGTGGCTGCAAGTCTTGATGACTCAGGAGGTCCGGACCAACCTTGACCCTGAAGGGGACAGTCCCTACCAATATTTTGTACGTTTCTTAATTTATGTGTCGTTCCCTCCAAAAAACTCTTGTTACTGTTACTCCCACCGTGATTGGATTTGACATTCAATTTGAGATGTGAAAGACAGGAGAAGAGATAGCAACGCAGCAGTGTTCATCAAATTTAACTAGTAGCTAATGGTTTTACAGTGATAGCTTTTTTAAAAGCTACGTCGTGTTTTGCTTTAATTTACAAAGTTCAAGGACTCAGGGTTGGCAAAAAATGCCACCAGAAAAGCTACCTGACATCCGGAGAATTTTTACCAAACAGCAATGAGTAAATGTATTGGGTGAATTAAAATGAGTAACAAAACATGACAGTAGCATTTAATGCAGGCTCTTTTTATTACTACTAGGCAACAAATACAATTCAGATTGGTTCCTCAGAGGAAGTTGCCATGGGTTTACAGCAGGGGTCCCCAAACTCCGGCCCGCGGGCCGGATCCGGCCCGCCTCCACATTTGGTCCGGCCCACTGAACAATACCAGAGAGCATTCAGATTTTTTTTTTTTCTTAAATTGTATTTTCTGGTTTATATGTGGATTTTTCTTCAACCACCAGGGGGCTCTTTAGCAGGAAGTGTGTCCTGTTAACTGTGGGTGTTTTGTTTTGCATGGCGCATTGCTGCCATCTGTTGGACTTTTAGGGAACTGCTTGACTTTTATGTTATTTATCAGTACGGTTGTTTGCTAGCGGTAGAGCAGATGAACACACGTGTCTGTTATGAACGCCGCATTCCAGGTCGAGTTCTTCGAAGCAATGCCTGTAAGTAGCAGCTTATACTTCAAAACGAGACTTTATGTTAACATATGATAAAAGAAGTAACTTGTTTATTGAATTAGTTTTAGAAATACCTGCGGGCGATTTGATTATGTGCTACGTCATTGCCAACTAGCAGGCTGCTAAGATTTCTCAGGTCGTTACGTAGCATTGCAGCTCATAGCATTCTGAGGTAGCTGTTGTATCAGTTGTACTTCTAATGTATGTAACTGAATGTAAAACACGTAAGCTGCTCTGAGCTCATCCTGAGTTGTTTGTGTTTTGACAGTTTCACTCCATTCTACATGGAAATAAAGGAAGAACTAATTAATCCTGACTCGTGTGAAAGGAGTTTGGCTGATGGTTAGTTTTGGTACAAGGCACCATAGCGAGACCATTACAAAGTGAATCATTGGAAGTCAAAATTGGAAATAAAAGAAGAAGGCGCCCATTAAAACGGAATTAGGTTTTAATAGGGAATTGAAATTTGAGAATGTTGTTGATCAGTTAAATAGCATTGAGGAGAGACGCTATTTAACAGTTTTTTAATACTGGGATCATTATGAGAATTTGAGGTATAGATATTAGGATCCAGTAGATGGCAGTAGTGCAACAATAATGGATGCAAGCTGCTGTTGAAATCTAAAGAAGAAAAAGAAGGGGTAACACTTTATTTGAAGGGGGTTGAATAAGACTGTCATGACACTGTCATAAACATGACATAACACCTGTCATGAACATCAATAAGTCTTCATGAATAGTTATGACTGTTGTCATAAAGCGTCATTTGGTAAATAATGACACTTTTAACACAAAGTTGACATTATTCGAAATGTCTTCATTATGACAACTTGTCATAATCTGGACAAAATGTCTTCGTTATGACAACTTGTCATTAACCAAGAAATCATGATCTAACATAAATTTGTCATAATAGTAGTCATAATGATTTAATTATTACACTAGCAAAAGCTTTANCAGGAGACTCTCCAGCTCTGGAAATGGTGCATTTATAGAGTCCTTCATCTGACTTGGAGACGTTTCCGAGGGTCATACCGGTTTTATAGTTGGTGCTGAGATGGACGCCATCTTTGTAAAAATCACTTATGTGTGTCTTCTTTGTGTTCTTGTTAAAACAACGAAGAGTCACATCAGATCCTTCCTTCACTGGTCGAGCAGAAATATTGAGGATCACTGAACCAGCTGGTGGAAGAGAAACGGTTCAACATGTTGCTCTGCTGTTTCTGTGCTACAATAGAATTTTTACATAGTTGAAACATATTTGTTAATATTTGTACATGAAACGTTTACACAACCTTTTCATACTGCCTGGTTTCTACGCCTACAACCTGCAAAACTTAATAATAAAATTACATTTTAAGAGAGAAAAACAACAATTATTTTTAAAAATGATTGCATTAAGATGGGCATCATGTTATAACTGAACGTGAATTGCGCAGAACATTACATCAGGCTTTGAAATATGTGAAATCGTCATAAGTCTGAGCTATGAAGCAGGATTTAAGATAAACAAGGTCGGCTACATTTATGAAACTCTTCAGAATCTCCAGGTGTTTCCCACGATTTACAAAATATCAGTTTGACACTAAAGCAGGATTTCACATTATTAAAAGAACATTATGTACAGATTGATCATGATGATGATAAAAAACTATATTTTCAAGTCTAAACTTAGACGTGGATCTAATTTACAGCAGAGGGAATCATGATCATTTCCAAATAAAAGCAAATGTCACATAATATTCAGGCATCTGGAAGAAAACTGGATATAAAGAGGAACTTCAGCTGCTGGGGCAGCAGCTTCAGAAGGGAGGCCCAGACTTCCCTCTCCAGCCTCTTCCAGCTCCTCCAGGAACCCCAAGTCGTTCCCAGGCCCACAGAGAGACATCGTCCCTCCAGCGTGTCCTGGGTCTCCCCTCCTCCTGGTGGGACATGAACTCCTCACCAGGGAGGCGTCCAGGAGGCATCCTGACCAGATGCCTGAGCCTCAACTGGCTCCTCTCGACATGGAGGAGCAGCAGCTCTACTCTGAGTCCCTCCTGGGTGAGCGAGCTTCTCTCTCTAAGGGAGAGCCCAGCCACCCTGCGGAGGAAACCCATTTCTGCCGCTTGTATCCGTGATCTCGTTCTTTAAGTCATGACCCAAAGCTCATGACCATAGATGAGGGTGGGAACGTAGATCAACCAGTAAATCGAGAGCTTTGCTTTTTGACTCAGCTCTCTCTTCACCACGACGGACCGGTACAGCGCCCGCTTCACGGCAGACGCTGCCCCAATCCGCCTGTCGATCTCCCGCTCCCTTCTTCCCTCATTCATGAACAAGATCCCCAGATACTTAAACTCCTCCACTTGAGGCAGGACGACCCCCCTGACCCAGAGAAGGCTCTCTACCCTTTTCCAGCTCAAGACCTTGGCCTCGGATTTGGAGGCACTGAGCCTCATCCCGGCTGCTTCACACTCAGCTGCGAACTGCTCCAGCAAGAGCTGCAGATCATGTTCTGATGAAGCCAACATCAGTGGTCCCCAACCTTTTTATTACCGTGGACCGGTCAAGACTTGGAAATTTTGCTGAGGCCCGGAGGTAGGGGGGTGAACCGTCAGATAAGGCTTCTGCATGTTGGTGTTCCCACTAAATACTGAATATACCCAATTTGGGTCGTCTTGGCCCTTTTATCTCAGCCTGTGGGGTTTACCCTGACTGGGAACGAGAATACAACCTGCTGAATCAGAAAGCGCGGTGACGTAAGAACAGAGGGGAATCCCAAACAGCTGACATATCGCGCAACTGAGAGTCCGGTGGATATCGGAGATAATATGTGGAAATGTTTATTATTATATGTAAAGGTCATTATTATGTTTTTTCAGTTAAAATGTTAACTATGAAAAAACATAGTCGCCTCCAAATCATAGTGCAGCAAATAGAGCGGCTGCTCCGTCGTCTTTTATCCACCGCTTTTCTTTTTGTTACGTCAGGGGTCCCCAAACTACGGCCCGCGGGCCTGATCCGGCCCGCCTCCACATTTGGTCCGGCCCCCTGAACAATACCAGAGAGCATTCAGATTTTTTTTCTTAAATTGTATTTTCCGGTTTATATGTGGATTTTTCTTCAACCACCAGGGGGCTCTTTAGCCGGAAATTTGTCCTGTAAACTGTGGGTGTTTTGTTTTGCATGGCCCATTGCTGCCATCTGTTGGACTTTTAGGGAACTGCTTGACTTTTATGTTATTTAATCAGTATGGTTGTTTGCTAGCGGTAGAGCACGTGTCTGTTATGAACGCCGCATTCCAGGTCGAGTTCTTCGAAGCAATGCCTGCAAGGAGCAGCTTATACTTCAAAACGAGCCTTTATGTCAACATATGATAAAAGTAGTAGCTTGTTTATTGAATTAGTTTTGGAAATACCTGCGGGCGATTTGATTATGTGCTACGTCATTGCCAACTAGCAGGCTGCTAAGATTTCTCAGGTCGTTACGTAGCATTGCAGCTCATAGCATTCTGAGGTAGCTGTTGTATCAGTTGTACTTCTAATGTATGTAACTGAATGTAAAACATGTTAGCTGCTCTGAGCTCATCCTGAGTTGTTTGTGTTTTGACAGTTTCACTCCATTCTACATGGAAATAAAGGAAGAACTAATTAATCCTGACTCGTGTGAAAGGAGTTTGGCTGATGGTTAGTTTTGGTACCAGACACCATAGCGAGACCATTACAAAGTGAATCATTGGAAGTCAAAATTGGAAATAAAAGAAGAAGGCGCCCATTAAAACGGAATTAGGTTTTAATAGGGAATTGAAATTTGAGAATGTTGTAATATTCTCTGCATTGAGGGGAAAAAGAAGATTTTTCAGTTTTTTAAAATAATACTGGGATCATTATGAGAATTTGAGGAATAGATATTAGGATCCAATAGATGGCAGTAGTGCAACAATAATGGATTCAAGCTGCTGTTGAAATCTAAAGAAGAAGAAGAAAGCGCCCATTTCATTTAGCTCATGCTAGTAGCAACACGAAGGATCAGCACTTTTATTGTTACAGTTACCGTTCAGAAACTACCGTAATCAGTTCAGTTAAATCTAAACTTGGCAACTTTTTTTTTTTTTCCAACGTAATTTAAATGTCATATTCAATCGAGCTGTTATGACTCAAATGTTGGCTGTCCGCTTCCCTCTGCTGCTGCTGCATCGCTGTGGGAAACCAGGAGCAGCAGAGATATCTGAGGCTTATATGTGAATGTTTACTGGTTTAAAAAAAACAACTTTGGGGTTGTGGCTTATAGTCCAGGGCGGCTCATAGTTAGGAAAATACAGACTATAATCCTTCCTGGATTTTTTCTGTGAAGAACCCAGAGAGGGTTATTTGGTTATTACAGTCTCTCTTTGTTAAATTATTTACATTTTTATACAATTTGAACTTTCTGACGAACTCACCTATTTCACCTTCTTTCATTTCCTTGGAAAAATCTGTTTTATCATTTGATTGCAAATAGTCGACTGGCCCAGAAAAAAGTCATCGCAGAGAAAAGAATCGACTAGTTGACTAATTGGTGCAACTCGTAGTTGCCACATGTTACGCAGACCGGGATACCGGTCCGGGATAAATCCATCCTCCTGTCTCTTCTCTGGGCCTTTTTCCCTTTGCAAAGAAACTTTCCAAAGACATCTGATCTGTTTCTTACTCATTTTGCTGCTTGTGGGCTCAGTGTTGGCGCGCAAGTAACCGAGAGAATCTGGTTAAAGGATTTTCAAAATAAAAGATCCTCCAGACTCAAATAATACATAAAACGGGAACATTTAATTATTTCTTGCGCGGCCCGGTACCAATTGGTCCACGGACCGATGGTCGGGGACCAACAGGACCACACCATCCACAAAAAGCAGAGATGTGATCCTAAGGCCACCAAAATGGATCCCCTCAACACGTCGGCTGGTCTAGAGATTCCTTCCATGAAAGTAATGAACAGGTTTGGTGAGAAAGGACAGCCTTGGCCGAGTCCAACTCTCACCAGAAACAAGCCCAACTTACTGCCGGCAATGCGGAGTAGACTCAGACACCGGTCGTACAGGGACCTGACAGCCCGTATCAAAGGGCCCGGTGGCCCATACTCCCAGAGAACCCCCACAAATCCCTCCTACGGACACGGTCAAACGCCTTCTCCAAGTCCACAAAACATATGTAGACCTGTCTGACAGATTTAAGAAGTTTTTGCAAAGAAAGGTTGGCATGTTTTGCTATTTAAAATATTCAGTTTAATAAAAACAAGATGTGGTTTATCAGCATATCGGTTTAAACCAATGCAAACACATTTTACTCTTTATTCTGCCTCCTAAAAGATCTGAGTTGCAACGGGAAGGTTAAAGGTCACATTGTTCTTATTTTCTTAACATCTAAAACTCTTTGCATTTTAACAAAGCTTTTTTAAAATCTTACAAGCTTCTGAAGACAATTGAACATTCAGACCTGTAACAGAGATGTTGAGAGCCCGGCTCTTTTCCCCTTCATGGTTTTCACACCAGTATTCTCCACTGTGCCTCTCAAAAGCGTACTGGATGCTGCAGGATGCAGCTGGGACGCTGCAGGCGTCAGAATCATTTGCTGAACTCATTTTGTGAAGTTTTCTCCTCACTCTCCAAGCTTTCACTTCTTTGTCTTCCTCACAGCTTACAGAGACAGACTCATACTCAAAGAACTGAAGTCTGTCTGGAGAGATAAGAGGAAAAACTGCAATGATAAAAACACAGAAATTAATTGATGAACTTTAACATAAATCCATGACAAACAATTAAAACTTATTTTTCATCAGCTGGTGATAAAGTTGACATAACCATGATTTTGAGATTGGTGTTAGATTTGTTTGTAAGCAGTTTAAAAATAATCAGAATTAAATCTATTTTTTTCTCTAAATAAATGCATAAACCAAATCAGTTTCCAACTCACCGGGTTTCTGATCAGTGTAACTCAGATCAGGTTTTGTCAACAGCAACACAAACATGTTCATGACTGTAGAAACATGAGAAAAGCTTCAGATCCAAACTCAAAATATAGATATATGTCAGAAAGAAATAAATAATATATCTTTACTCACAGATTTGCATGCAGAGAGCTGTGACCTCCATGACTGATGCTTGATGCTGACTGAACGTGTCTCACATGTAAACCCAGATCATATGCAGCGCAGAACTTCCTCTTCCTGTTTGACTTACACAGAGCAGCAGAGACACAGGGAGAAATACTGAGACAATGATGTTAAACACAGACACTCAGGTTCTGTTATGGATCTGCAACAGAACTTAATATTTGTGTTAACAAAAATATGAAGAGAGTTCATTACTGGGTAGTCAACTGTATGCTAAAAATTAGTCTACAGTCTTCCTATCTGTACATAACCTCGGTCTTCATCTAGACTTATTTGTCACAGTTTGGAATTTTTTCTTTTTTACAGAGTGGTCTAATTGTATGTAGGTATGTTAATCTCCCAAATATTCTTTATTTATAACTTATGCAACTGTTAACTGGACCTTTAATAAATATCTGACAACTAGAAGGCGGTGTTTTGTCGCCCCCTACGGGTTGGTATGAAGTATTAGTTCTACTGAATATATGCAGCATATTTACTGCCTCTGGCTTCTTATGGTTCAGTCTTTTCTGCCCTCTAGTGGTCATTAATACACATTGCATTGATTTCCATTCAGTGTTGCAGGAACACTGGTTTGTCATTTAAGTTCATTCACATCAGTTTGTAGACGTGTTTTTGTTATGCAAAAGAAAATTATTAGGGACGGTTATATATTTAATTTCTTCTCGTTAGCCCAACACCAGTCAAGTTAATCATAAATTCTAATGACAGAAAATATAAACTAAATTTTAACTTAAAGAGGTTATGAAAAAAAAAAAAAAACTCAATCTGCTGCTGTCCTCTTTTGTTTATCCACCACCACAATGTCCGGTTGGTTTGCCATTATCCTAAAGCTTGTTTATCAGGAATCCTTTTACTCATTTTTCACTATACACAAATATAATCTCAAGGTACTTATCCAGTTTAGGTTTCCCTTTTTTACATCAATCCAGTTCAAATGTAATGCATGTAATCAAACAAAACAGCACATTCATTGGAAAGTAATAAAAAAATTATCCACCTAAAAACATCCAACCATTCCATTTCCTCTTGTACAAGCATGTGGCAACAGTGGAGAGGAACAACTCCTACTTAACCAGACTTAGTATGAGCTAGTGATGGGCAGGTGAGGCCTGACTGGGTGTTTGACACATTCCCCAAACGACATCTGGTGGATTTAGAAAGTCATTGCAATCAACTTCAATAAAGACAGGAGTGTTAACAGGTTCATCTCCCTCATGTTGGACACGTTGATGCCTCATTATTGTGGAAGAGCTCTGGTTACAGTAAGACAAAACCTGGGAGCAAATCCTACATTTTTCACGTAATAAAAGTTAATCCATGTAAACTAACTGAAATGTTCCATGGAAAGGAGTTTGAATAACCCGAAAGAAAAATGATCAAAAGTGGAAATAAGAATGGAATAATTATTTTCCATTATAAGATCAAATTGATCCCACACGGGAGAAAACTTCCTCTTCCTCTGTTGATTCATGCCGGTAGTTAAATATACGAACCAAAAACCAACGCAAAGCAAAGAAAAAGTATCTCCATCCAACAAAACCCACAAACATGTCGACACAGTTTCTCCCTCAATACAATTTGGCGCGTTAATAACCAAACGACACAGGAACTGTGTCGGTCACGTGGTTCTCCTTAAAGTGATACGGACACTGACACAGGGTTTTGTCTTGCTTGCTCTGCGCGTGTGCCAAGGTTTCTGCATCGTCTGGACCATCATGAGCAGCAATCTGCCAAGACAAACTGAGGGCTGAGACACAAGCATGACAAAAACAAAAAATGACAAAAACCCAACACCAAGGTGTAACTCTTTACATTTGAAAGCCCAACCAAAAATTATTTCTGCCATTAATTATTTTTCATTCTGTATGAAAATATGAAAGGCAGTAAAACTGCCGCTCTTGTTTGCAGGATTTTGATAAAAGTAGATTAAACATCTTCTCATGTTGCACATTTAGCTCAAAGTATTTTTTGTTGTCATGACAACAGCATTGGGGGATGAACTTAATTTATTTCACTTAATGATGGTTTGAGGTTTTTTAAACTCAATGAACTGAAAAACTTCTCCTGAAGGGCAAATATGAACTGAAGGATGTAGATTCATCTTTTGGTGTTTGGACACCAGATGGCGCTAGTTTAACATGATAGTTTTATTTGACAGGGTTTAGATTATCTCAGCTCTGAATGTGATTCATGACTGCAGAGACCAGACTGACCTCAGTCTGATTCAGAGTGAAGACATGAAGGTGTTAATATTTATATAAACTCTCTAAACGTATCAGGATGTCCAGATAAAAGCTTTTGACTTCAAATATGTGAGTTTGACATGAAACTAAAACAACTGATGAGTTTGACACAGAACAATAAATCTGTCATCATGCAGCAGCAAACAAAGAAGTAAAGAATCGGATCTTCTGCAGAGATCAGGTTTTCATGTTTTTTTTAAGTCCTTTCTTGTTATTTCAGCCATGTTCTCAGTTTGTTTAGTTTGTCTTTATTGTTGTTGTTATTCATGTTTAGATTCCTTGTGTGTTAGAAACTCAGTGCAGAGGTCTGTTGATAGATCTATGAAGATGCTGTCAGGTATTGTTAGTTTATCTAATTTTAAACACATGTAGTGTAATAATAGTGAGATGTTAAAGTAAAGACCATCACAGTGAGTTTATTTAAAAAGCAGTAGCTGCTTTGCTCTGATGAAAATCAGAAAGACGTGACCACAAAAGAGGCAAGAACATCTTAAAAATAGAAAATACTACATGCAAAAGTCTCAAAGAGAAAGATAATAAGTCCTAAAAACATGTTTTAAATTTCCATAAACAACATAAACACAGATAACGTTTTTAAGGTGTCATGTTTATTATTGCTTTGTTGTATTTGTCCATTTTAAGTTATGACAAAATGTCAGCGACTCTTTTAGCATTGACTAAAAGAACCAACAGTCTGAGCTGAGATTAGCTCCATAAAATAACTAATTTAAGTTTTAAAGGCGACTGAAGAGTAAACTGACTGCTGCTCTGATGGACTTCCTCTGGTGGCAGCTGAGGAAACCTTTGACCCTGATGAAGAAAAAACAGAAATTCATTAGAAAACTGCAAGTAAGTGGAAGATTTTATTTCAGCTTTCTTTTGGAAAGTTTATCAGCTTTTGGTATCAATTATTTCTAATACAGTCAGGGGCGCTGCCAGTAATTTTGGGCCCCCTGACAAAAAGTTTGTTTGGGCCCCCCCACAGCTGCTGTTACAATTTTCTGAGTCNAGTAGCAGACACGAACCAGCACTTTTACAGTTACCGTTCATAAACTACCGTAATCATTTCAGTTAAATCTAAACTTGGCAACTTTTTCTTTTTCAACCGTAATAAATGTGATATTCAATTGACCTGTTATGACTCAAATTTTGGGTGTCTGCCCCCCTCTGCTGCATCGCTGTGGAAAACCTGGAGCGGCAGAGATATCTGAGGCTTATATGTGTATGTTTACTGGTTTAAAAAAAAAAAACTTTGGGGTTGTGGTTTATAGTCTGGTGTGGCTCATAGTTAGGAAAATACGGACAATAATCCTTCCTGGATTTTGTCTTTGAAGAACCCAGAGAGGGTTATTTGGTTATTATTTATTTAATTAATAGTGTTATTATTTATTTCCTGACTTTTGTTCTGCGAAGAACCCAGAGACGGTTATTTGATGGTGCGTTCTGGAAAACAATACATTTTTACATTTAGGCACTCCTGCAAACGTCACACTTTTTCTGTTACAAACTGACTCGGGGAGGGGGGGGCACCAGAGAAGGGAAAAGTTATGTGGGGACCCCTGGTTTACAGGTAAAAAGCAAACAGTGTTGTGAAAATATTCTCGATGAGATGTGTGAGATAAAGGATATTTTAAGGTTCTATTGTGGTACATGTGTCATTCAGCAGGGCACAAGCATGCCAACCAATTCAGGGACAGCTGTGGACTCAGACTCGCAAGTGAGAAGAGAGACTTGTGGAAATATTAGGACCTAATTTTAGCCAGGAGAGACTTAAAGTAGTAAAAGCACAGACAATAGAGTAAAAAGCAGTGAATACATTATTTAAAATATAACTCTGAACCGTTGAAAAATGACTCCAACCACTATTTTTGCTGTCTATGTTGGCTACGCTATATACAGTATCGTTGCCATAGCAACAGACAACAATGCATATATATCTGGATTACACTAAAAGACACAAAAATAATTTCCCTCATAAAAAAAACAGAACTTTCAGTCCATTACAGTTTTCCGTTTTTAGATTGTTTATTTTGTGATTATTAAGTGATGGCTGTGGTATATCAGCTATCTATTGCTATCACAGTGTTGGTAGATTAGCTAATTTCAACACCTGCTCTACTGATGGTCTGTCAGAGTTGGTGTTTAGGTCGCCTTGCTTTATTTATTTTTTTAATTAACTGAAACAGAAGTAAATAATTGACTATTTACTTCTCCCTCGCTATTTTTTTCTCTAATTAAAACTTTTTCCTGACCTTGTTATCCAGTTGTCATAGTATTGACAATTGGTAGCAATCACTGTGCCCCTTTCTTTTATATGTCCATGTACATTTAAGATTTAGCACTTTATGTTGACATCTCATGAGCAAGCTGCTTTTTGCAGTCTAGCTGGAAGGTAGGGGCAGGATCTTGCAGGTGTGACGTCACGCTGCAGGGGGTCCAAAGATAAAAGATTTTCAATTTTTTAGCATTTAAATTTAGATTTTAAGGGAGTTAGCAAGTTCACTTTGTAAAAGTGCAAATAATAAATCTGATTACTGATTACTTTTAGGCTAGTTGAATTTAGTCGCCTCTCCCAGATTCCATCAAATCAGTACTGATACCCTGGTAACGGTGGTGATATTCTTGACAGAAAGAAAGGGTTTTTTAAATCATATTCTGCTTAAGGGCCCATAAGATCTTGGCTTAGTCCTGGTCATATTTAAAAGTAAAATAAATGAAAAAAATGTCCTAAAATGGACTATTAGTGTTTGCATGCATAAATAAATGTTCTACAAAATTAATATATTTATTTGGTTTCTTTGATTTGCAATGTCTGGTGCTTGGTGCATTATTTTAATTATTGTGAATATTTAATACACTTCATAACTTGTTTGGCATGCATATTTTCACAGGGTACAGGAGTGCTTATGTTAGCCAATTCAGGGACTGTTGCAAAGTCAGGCTCACAGGTGAGACAGGCAGAAAAATGTAAAATACATTAAACTAAAACCAGCTGGCATTTTGTCAGAAGACAGTGGACATTAATTAAAATTCTATATTCTCAAGGAAATTCATTCATCGGTAGAGAACATCAAAGAATCTGAGAATGAAAGCCAGGAGGAAGGGAGAGGCTGCAGTCTTGAAGCAAAGGATGGAGATGATTTTTTTTGATACATTCACAAAACCAAATCAGCCAAATTCCAAAGTCATTGGGACTCAAACTTTCAATTAGAATGTTGCATTTTCAGGACAGGTGGTATAGACAGCATCCATGGCTTCACTACAATGATAAAGCAAAGGGCATTCTTTGCTTTTATTTTGTTAAAACATACACAATTGAAAAAAGTACTATTACGAAAGGAAAATTTTTAAAGCTTATTAAAACCTTTTTAAAACCTTTTGACTCTTTAAATCCTCTCTTATGCCCGAATTCAGAAAATGCTGTGCAAAAAGACTGAGATCACACAGAGATACCAGCGTCACAATAATCAGCATTTATTCAAGACAGATGCATACTATCACCAGACAAACACATCACAAAACATCAGAAACCTCAGAGCACAAACAACACATGAATTTACCTGAGAGGGAAAAAGACAAAAGATGGAAACGACAAACAAAAAGCAAAGACGTCTTTGGAGAAATTGCAAAGAGCACAATCTAATTTGTTACTCATGTGTAGAAAGTTTTATAGTAAAGGCGTATTCTTGTCTATTCAAATAAGGCGTATCTTTGCTCATCCAACCAGGAGCTGTCTCTGACCCTCTTAAAAGTTAGAAACTCCCTGCAACTTGTTTTCAAGATCAAACACCAGTTGTCTCCTTTGTCTAAACAAAGTAGAAGCAGAGCTTCTTCTCCATTGGCCTGAACTCATGCTGTTTTATGGCTTTTCACATGTCAGTGTGAACGCTGGAACATCTCCTGATTGTTTTCCACACAAACAAAGGGCAGATTAGAAGATCTAGCAGGCAATCTGCTGTAACTACAGGTAACATAAAGGTCAATAGGGCAGAATAAGTTATTAATCTGAAAACTATAATTAGGCTATTTCAATCAAGACATGTTAACAACTAGGAGAGATTACAAATTAGATTATGTTTTACAGCTACTCTGTTGCATTCAGTTTTACACCAGCTGTTTAAATCTTATCAAGATGGTCAAAAGGTTAAACTTACACAAACAGCCACGACCCCTGAGAATTCCTGCTCAGTCTACAGAGAGGTTAAGAACCGTGTTTTAAATGATAAAAAACTAAACTATTTTAATTCAACTTATTATGTCATATTTAATATAAACATCCTACAAATTAGATGTCCACTAGACCATGGAGGCAATTTAGAACCAAATTCTCTTATTTTAAAACGCTGTTAATTTTATATCATATTGTACATGTGGTTAAATTTTAAACTAGCATATTTTAAATTTATTTTCTTAACAGTACTTTGTCTAAAAAAGCAGATGCAGCATTTTCTATTAAGGGGTTTATAAACTGTAAAAATGCTACCACAAGATTTAAGCACCATGAGCTTTTTCAAAGCCATGCAGTTGTATGCACAAAAAGGGAAAAATTTGATGTTCTGTTGTCCAGTGCTGTTGCAAAACAGCAAGAAGAGGCACAATACTTCTTGCAAAATGTATTGGGGTCAGTAATGTACTTAGCCAGGCAGGGACTAGCAATAAGAGGACATGATATCAAAGACGGTCATTTGATTCAGTTATTAAAATTTAAATTTAAGGGTGATGAATGTCTCTCTTGCTGGCTTTCACAGTATCATGACTACACATCCCCAAAGGTGCAAAATGAGATTTTGCAGTTACTGGGCAATACCATTGTGAGAGAAATTTCTGCATGTATTCAAGCTTTACTTGTTTTGCAGTATTCTCTCATCATTGATGGAACACAAGACATTTCAGGTACAGCAAGAATCAATCTGTCTTCGGTTTGTAGATCATGACTTAGTACCTCAGGAGGTTTTTGTCGGGTTGTATCAGGTTCCTGGAACCACAGGTGCAGAAAATGCAAAATCAGCCCTTAATGTACTTCAACGACTAAATATACCTGTATCTTCATTATGTGGTCGGACGTACGACGGTGCTGCAAATGTCTGGAAAATATTCAGGAATACTAGCAGAGCTAAAGAAAATGCAGCCTCTGGCATTGTTTGTTCACTGCAGAGCTCACTGCCTCAACCTCATTACTGAAGCTGCTTGCCACACCTGGTTGTACGAGATGCTTTGCAATGGATTCATGAGTTAGGTCAGGGGTGTCAAACTCAATTTCACCGAGGGCCACTTCAGCATATTGGCCACCCTCAACAGGCTACATTGACGGTACAAATCAAGAGTGCATCCCTGCTAAAACACATCCCAGAAAAAAGGTTGACTTCCCTCATTCAGTTCTGTAGAGGCTTATAATGAGTCAATGGTCCAGGTGTGTTAGAGAAGGAATGTATCTAAAGCTGCAGATGGTAGCTCTGGAAAACTAGACTTGGGCACCCCTAGCATAAATGTATGAAAATACAATGTTAAAAATAAATTAAACAACACCTCATATTGTTAAATAACTGATTTTATGTATTGAAGTTTTAAATATTACATTTGAGTTTCCATGGATGTAAAATTACTGCTCAGTTTAAAAATGACCATATTTAAATCAGTGTTTAAAGGTGAGCAAGCAAATAATAAAGACAAGTCACATGGGCAGACATTATAGACTTTATGCAAAGATTTAGTCTCAGAGGCAACTGAAATTAATTAATTAAAAAAACCCTTTCTGAATATCATCTCATGGCCTCTGAACTAAATTCGTCTTTCTGACCGGGAGCTGACAGAGTGTTGAAGAGTTATGGACCGGACGCTTTGGAGCGTCTGGTTAGAAAGCGCATTACAAACCTTTGTTTGAAATGGCGCGTTAAATTCAAGTTTCCATTACAGACCAGAGAAAACTAAAGAGAATGCAACATTGTGTTAATCCATTTGAGGAGCCGGTAGTTTATCTTGAGGAAATAAATGATGCAAAAGTTAATTAGACTGTAACATGCGCAGTCCGCTGCTCAACCACTGCGGAGGCAGTTACGTTACGCCACTGCGAAGAATTAAAAACCGCTGGGAGTAACTCATCCAGCGGATTTAACAAATGGAGCCTTGGTGCACGTTACCCAGGAGAGCGGCGTTCTGGAGGAGCTGCAGATGTAACATCTGTCCGTTTGGGAGAAGCGAAACATGGATTTCATTAATAAGTAAAGGTAAGACGGCGATAACATGTTTTTGTTTAGTTTTTTAATGAAATGTGGGCCCTCCTTCCCCCTTCCCTCTCCTTTTCCCTCCTTTTTCTCTGCTCCTCCACTCATTCCCTGGATTCACAAGATACCTTTGAAGAAATATCTTCCGGACCAGAGTTTCTCAAATTTATCAAATTTATGGATGGAATGGATCAACAGGTTCGCCTCGGCACGAGTCTCCTTAGCGCTAACATAGCAGACCTCACTTCATCTAAGCCACCTGCCTCTGACTTCCCAGAGGATCCAGCGCTCTGCGTTTCTGAGGTCTGAGACCGGGGTCCAGATATTATCTTTACACCCGTCTTCCTCCAGAATGTGTCTGGCCCCCCAGCACCGCATAACAGGACAATACCTGTCCAGATCACTACAAGAAAAGTTACAAAAAACAGAAATACAAAATACAGCAGTCTTTAATTCAAACCTCAGACTGAAGAACTTTCAGCCTCCAAGTCACTTAAACTGGCTCTTTTAAACACCAGATCTCTCTGTGCTAAAGCTCTATTAATTAATGATTTCATCACCAAGCATAATATTGATGTTTTATTTCTGACAGAAACATGGTTGAATGACAATAATGAACCAATCGTACTAATTTAATCAGCGCATCCTTCGTACAATTTTTAAGTGAGAATAGAAAACACAAAAAAGGAGGAGGCGTGGCTTCAATATTTAAGAATAACATAAACTGGAGTAAAATCGCTTTGGGTTATTTCACGTCTTTTGAGTATCTTGGAACTGAGGTAAAAGGCCACAAACGAACTTTGACACTAACTTTATACAAAACCCCAACAAATGAGGAAAATTTCTTTATGGACTTCAATGAACTTCTATCTCTCATATGCATTGATTATGATTGTTCAATAATTGTCGGTGATTTCAACATTCATGTTGACAACCCCCAAGACCGAGGGGCAAAAAAGCTGTTTGATATATTAGAGAGTTTAGACACAACATGTCAAACAAGCAACACACACTCATGGACACACACTGGACCTGGTTATCAGTAAGGGTGGGAATATTTACAATGTTTCTGTAACTGATGTCGCCCTGTCGGATCACTTTGCTGTTATCTTTGACAGTTCTTTATCCGTTAACCCACTTGGACAAAAAGCTACTATCACAAAATGTTCTCACAGAAAACACAGCAGAAACATTTCATCAAATCGACTCTTCTTCCTCGTCCTTAAGCTATAATGACGTAGATAAGTTGGTAGATGATTTTCAGTGCAAACTTTCAGATATTGATTACATTGCCCCCATTAAAGTGAAGGCTGTGACTGGTAGGAAGAA
>NW_015118381.1:0-8608 GCF_001443285.1 Poecilia latipinna | reverse complement strand
TGTACAGTCTCCGGTTGTATTTGAAAAGATCGGATACGTATCGGATATCCAAGTGGTCTGGGTCGCATTCGAAAAAATCCGATCTTTGTTGTTCAGACTGTCAAGAAATGACCAGATTCAGGTCGCAGTGAGAGAAAAATCAGAATTGTGTGACTTCAGGCTGCAGAGTGACCGCAGCCTTTTTCTCTGCAGGGCTACAACAGCAGCAGAGAGTACATCGCCACGCAGGGTCCTCTGCCCTCCACAGTTGTTGATTTCTGGCGGATGATTTGGGAACAGAAAGTGAAGAGGGTTGTCATGGTTACCAACCACAAAGAAGCAGGACGGGTACGTTTTTAAAAATCAAAGTTATTCAAGTGTCAGGTTTTAAATTAAGTTAAAGAACAAAATGAAAGTTAACAGGTTACTTTCCTTGTTGAATTGTAATTAAAAGGGAATTAAATTATAGTAGATAGTCAAACTGAATCAGAACATGAATAATGGAAATGTTATGTCTTTTTTTATGTGCAGGCCAAATGTGCACAGTACTGGCCTGAAGGCCTGAAGCAGAGTCAGTATGGAGACGTGTTGGTCTCTGTAACGTCTGAACTGAAGGAACCCAACTGGACACTGAGGCAGTTTACCATCAAACAGGTACAGGACGTCACTTTAACACATGGATACTAATAGTAAGTCTAATAAAACTCTTAGGATTTGGCTGCATAGTTGCTCTTTAAATATCCTTTTCTTTTCAAGGGTTTCAGTGTTTTTATGACATTACACTAAATGTTTTATTGAATATTAATGTTTCCACACAGAAAAGAAGCTCAGAGCAACGATCAGTCAAACATTTCCACTTCACTGTCTGGCCTGACCGCAGAGTCCCTCAGGGCACAGAGGTCCTGATCCAGTTCAGAAGGATTGTGAGGCAGGACATCGAGAGTGACGGATCAAAGGCTCCAACCGTGGTCCACTGCAGGTACCCAGTTTACCCAGTTTACCCAGTATGGTCTGTCGTTACTCCACAGATGTTTGCAGCAACAATCAGCAAAATTTCAAGGTTGTGGTTTTGATGGACTTAAATAAACCCAGATATTTAATTTTGTTTTGTTGACCCAAACTAATGAAAACAGTTCAGATTAAATGATTATTTTTCTGAATATATACCTGCAAATATGCCACTAACTTATGGCACCTTGTTTTGAGTTTTTTACACACGCGCAATCCAAACTTTTGGATTTTAGTAATGAAGTCAATAGATGCGAATATCCATTCATTAATTTAAAAGAAAATTCCTGACAAAGAATAAAATCTACAGAGTTAAGATAATTTCTGTTTGAAAAGTTGAATTTTTTTTACATTTGAGCTCAGAAATTAATTGGATTAATCAAAAAACCCAAGAGGTTTTTTTTCTATGTGCAATAACCCTAATATTGAGTAGATGGAGAAAACATTTGCAGGTAAATAAAAAAGTAAATTATTTTCATTCGATCACACCAGAGCTGCTTGTGTTTCTTTGCAGCGACGGAGTGGGAAGAACGGGAACTTTCATCGCTCTGGACTTCCTGCTGCAGCAGCTGGAGAAACAACAAGCTGTCGGCATCAAGGACTTTTTACACAGGATGAGGCGACATCGATCACACATGGTGCAGACGGAGGTAAAGCTGCTTCATGCTGCTTCAGAATAGTTACTGAAGCTATATAATCCAAAAAATAAGTTCTGGAAACAAAGTGTTTTCCTATTTTTACCCTTTTGTGTCAAATTAAGACTTTCTGCTGACAAATTTGAACTGTAAAGCTGAATTATCCATCCAAGGGATTTCTAATGTGCTGAATTTGACCGTTTAAAATTTATATCTATGGATGGTTTAGATGGTTCTTTTTTTATTTTGAACAAACTCAGGCTCACACAAACACAGATAATCTGAAAAATAAGTAAATAAATAAATGAGCAGAAGCCTGTTGTAAATTTCTGTGTTTCCGTCTTAATTCAGATGCTGCAACCGAGTTTTGTTTTGTTCATTTCCTTCTCAGTCGCAGTACGTTTTCCTGCACCAGTGCATCATGGACATCCTGCAGGATGAACACATTTATGAGAATGACGACACGTATGCAAACACCATCCAGCTTCAGGAAATTATGTAACACAAAACTAGTTTCATTCCTGGAATAACATAAGGGTAAACCATGTCTGTGTGAACAGATTGGAGGTGGACGGATTGATATAAATATTGATAATATCAATACCAAGTCGGTATCTGTGTTGGATATTAAAATTGACACTTTGGTTTCCGATTTTCTGTTGAAATTTATTTTATTTATGTATTTTTATCTCTACCTTAAAAGATGTTGTGGGATTTGCTCTGAAATGGTTTTTTGCACTTTAGAAAAAAACCCACAAATTAGTTTTTTTCTGTTTATTGTGTTGATGTTGTTAAGGTGTTTGTAGACACCTATCAACTTTTTCCAAATTCTGTCTTATATTTTAACAAAATAATTCAAAGAAAAAACTACAAAAACAGGACAGAAGTTTATTATAACAAACTCAAATAGTAAAAAGTATCGGTATCTGTATCGGTATTGGCGATACTGGAACTGTATTTACTTGGTATCAGATTGATACCAAAATATGTAGCGTTGTACACCTCTAGTCAAGATGTGACTGTTTTATACTGAATGTTTAATAAATGTTTCTGTACTGTAAAAAATATCTTGTGAACTCGTCCATTTCCTTCCTCCAAAGTTAAATAATTATGAAGCCAATTTATGAAAATTTCTCTTCAGGTGGTCAAAAAAAGACTTAAATGTTATCAAAAATCTCAAAATGTTAATATAAGAAACATTACTCAGAACTACATAACTCAGTTCAATGTAAAAGTGATTTTATATTACCAAGCAATAAACTTCAGAGAGAGTCTCTAAGGGCCAAATTACAACAAAATATAATCTTTATCTGGAAATAAAACTTATTTACACAAGAACAAAGTCTTAGCTCCTTGCCTAGCATAAAAAATTAGACCTTTAATAGAAATAAATGTCAGATCATTTACCAAGCTAATACAAAATAAGCAAAACAACATCAAAGCGAAACTCTAACCACAGGCTTACTCTCAGTACAGGATTAGATTGTACAGGAAATAAAAACCACAGATTGAAAACATCACAGGGGCTCAGCGGGGAAGTGGTGCAGTGTTGGGTGTTAGTAGGTTTTATGCCACTAGTAGTGAGGAAGAAGTGATTTCAGCTGTGGAGGAAGAGCAGGAGCGGCCCCTAGTGGTTGATGGATGTATAGCAGTAAATGTTATTTACAAGCTGTATTCGTCACATTTAGGCTGCGTTCACACACACTGCAGCCTGAAGTGGCCTAATACCGATTTTATTATTTATTTATTTATTTATTTATTTGCCTTAATGCGGCCTGTATCTGATCTTTTTAAGACCGTCTGAACAACACAGATCAGATTTTTTTTTTCTCCCTGAATGTGACCCAGGCCACTTGGACATCTGATGCATCCGATATTTTCAAATATGACTCAAGTCTGTACAGGCAGGTCGCATTCATCTCCCGGAACGTCATTGATACTCGACAAACGTCACTATTCTGCGTCCCGATATCCTCAAGAAAGGAGAAAGATAACAACCCATAACCATGGCGGACGATAATGAGGATTAAGTTGTTCATGTTCTGGTTCCGGTCGGACAACAACTTCAAAATCGTAAGCTATGCTACACCATTAGCATCCACATTTACTTCCGCAAACACTCAGTGATGTGGCGGTTGGCAAAACATTGAGCACGCTCTCTATTTGTGACGTTATTGCGCCCTCCAGTGCGCATGCGGGACACTTTCAGGTCGTTTGCAGTTCAACTGGAGATCACGTACAAGTTGTTTAAATTTGGAAACGACCGCGGCAAAAAAAAAAAAAAAAAAAAATCCGATTTGACAAAAAGTCGGAATTGGATCACCTATGTAATTTTTTTAAGAATATGTGAATATCTGTATCATTTTGACCACTGTTTTTTTGTTTCAGCCATTATGTTTCTTTGTGCTAAAATGCATTTTCTTGTGTCAAAATTTGCTCTTGAGTATTTTCAGTATTGATTTTGTAGCACAAAATGTAGCAACAAAAAAAAAGAAAAGTTTTTCCAAACCCTTGAAAAGTAAAGATTCATATGTTGAAGCAAATTTAGGCTATATAAAGTAAAATAATCTGATGGAAGATAAACATTTAACTATGATCAAAGCATTAGTTATTTTCAGTCTTAGATGTTTCACTTTGTCAGTCTGCTGTCAGTTTACTTGCTTTCTATTTAAGTTAAAATACTTTACAATTATTTTAAGAAAGCCAAAATTACTTTTTTAATGTTGCACTAAAATAAGATGGAGCTCTAACTTAAAAAAAATTAACTTAATTTGCTACAGGTAGTCAAATTAAGTTTGTCGAAATTGTTTTATTTATATTTATTTAACATGACAACCTAATAAACTTAATATATTTATTTGGATAAACTTAATTTAATAACTTATGACAAATTGACTTTTTTAAGTTGGATCGCCTGTTTTCTTTTTTCATTGTGGAATTAAACTATACAGAGGAACGCTGCCCTCTAGTGTTTATGTTTCTAAAATAGCAAACGTTGAATTGTTACATGTAATTTATTGTACTTCAGAGTTTGTGCAGTCTGACACAAATTTCTTTATGCAAATATTATTTACAATTTAATTCCACACTTTTTCCTTTGACTCAACTTTCCACTGATACACTTGGATACTCTGAACAACTCACTTCTTTACCAGTGACCTTTGCCCTTTGCTGGGTGGTAATGACAGCTGGGAAGTCAGCAGGCTGCAAGCAGTTGTGTTGGCCATGATATGACTTTTAGGGCATGAAAAGAAAGTCTTTTTTTAATGAACTTAGAGAGAATTAGATTATAATAACAGTTTGAAATCTTCATGTGTGATGAATCTATGTGTTAGTTTCACGTTCTAAAAAAAGGAGTAAAATGTAACTATTTTACAATATTTACATTTTTGGAGGTGTGTCTATATATCTTGACTCTAAATCTTTTCATTTAGATTATTTGGGATTATCTTGAAAAGGCTACATTCTGTTAGCTCATAGTCTTAAAAAGAAAAATAAAATAAAAGTAATTTTGTACTGAAATGTTAATGAGTAAATGAAAGGGATCAGCCAACATCATCGTTTTTACTCGTTTCTTCCTTGTTCTTATACAACATGTTGTTAGTTAACAAGACCTGATTAAGTAAATTACATTTCAACATGTTTTCAGGAAATTCTGGACTTTCTTCATTTAGCAACGCTGGGCGTTTTTATTTCATTCTTCATAGAAACCTGTTTGTTTTTCCCACATCCTCATGGAAATATGACTAAAAACTCACATTATTTTGCTGTGGTTTTATGAATGGTTGTCAGAACATTATTGTAATTCTAGACTCCATCAGAAATACTTTTTTGTTATAAATTAGAACTTAAGCAACGTTTAAATTAATACAGTGATTAAATATTGTTTATTGTGTCTGCTTCACTTGTTCATTAACGTTGAATTCCTGAACATGACGGCTTCTACCATATTATTGAAATTTTATGATAACTAATAAACATTCCTATCAATAAATCCTATAATTTATCATGAATGTTGAATAAATCATCTTTATAAAAGCATCTGAAACAAGCTGCGCTCTGTTTGAAACACGGAAGGTAATTAAAGTTCTGCTGTAAAGTTTTATCATTCATGGTTGTGGAAAATTATCATTTAGGAAGGATACTTCCTTCACATGTTCCCCCTGTGGTTAGATGGTTTTAAGAGGCTCTTTGCTCTTTGTGAAGCTTTTATTGAGGCCAACTAAATGTGTTAGTTCAATAAACGGGTTGGACTTTTGCTCTGCCTTTCGCATTTTCAGTTTGCAGTTCCTTATAGGTCCAAACCGCAAGGAAGCCATAAATATCACAACTCGCTCAAACTGTGAACAGACAAAATCTTTAACAAAACCAGAACAGATGAATATTTTAAAGAAGTAAAACTTTAAATGTCGACATCACAAGACGTCTATAGATGTTTACCTTTATTTACGGATGATTTAAGGAATGAGCGGGTCATAACCCTGAAGCAGACAGTTACAGCTGATAAAAAGCAATCGACACTAATAAACTTGCAAAGCAGGCAAATCTGCTTGATCGATGTCCCTTTGAAAGCAGCAACTATAACTGTTAATAAGGAAGTGCCAGGCGGGGCAAAGGTCCCCGAGCTCACACAAGTCTAAAAAGGAGAAGCAGTTATTTACTGTGTCACTTGTGAGTAAGAGAAGGGACCAGAGGTTACAAAAGGAGGACCTGGTTAGGAATTAAAAGTCAACACTGGATTTATTACGGCTCTGAATCAGCAGCAAGCTGGGGTAAATTTGTTGCTTCAGTCAACACATGAGGTGGAAGAGCTGAGGTTTACCTGACAGCGGAGACGAGCCTCTGCTTGTTCATGTGATTTTAGGGGAATAATCAATGACAAAGATGGAGATTTTATCACTCAGATCCACCTCAGTCGTCCTGTTACTCTTCAGCCTGCTTTTGGTAAGTTCTGTATCATCTTTACATTTACTGGATCAGAAGCTGCAGCTGTGTGAAAAACGCTGAACCTCAACAAAAGGAAACAGTGTTAACCACAGAGGGGCTCATGATAGTCATCGCTGTACTTCAGCTCAAGAAGCAAAAGTACACTTTGCCTGTCCAAACAAAAAAAATCATTAGTTGGATTTAAGAAGCAAATTAGATAATAAATACATGGATGATCATCTTCCAGCTGTCAGAGATGCAGTTGGGGTTGAATAACAGCTTCTCATTTCTTAAACAACCATGTCTAAAGAGATCCAGAGATGTTAATCTGTTGAAAACGGCTCAAAATACTGAACACAGAAATGTACAGAAATCAAGCAAAGAAGACGTCTAAGGAGTTGGAGCGACTAAAATTAAGTAAAGAAGTTCAAAACAGTCTTAAAAACTGGAAGAAATGTGAGGAGCCTTTGTTGCCACAGAAGAAATGATGATAATCAGCGACCGGTGCAACTGTTGTTGAAATTAAGAAATAAAATAGAACTCGCATAGAAACCCATTCAGTAAGTTGTAATATAATAAAAAGTTTATTTCAATAACTCAATTCACTAAAATGATGTTTTCAAGTCTTCATTTCTCATAAGATGATTTTTAATTCACAGAAAACGAAAACACATCAAAGATTTAAATATTACCTCAGAACAATAAGAAAAACATATTACTACAGGAATATCAGTTTAATAAATAATATGCTTAAAGGTTTTTTCAAAAGGTATTTTTAATATGAGAAACGAGCTTCAACAGAACCTGCATTGTAATTTGTTTAATAGTGAAAGTAAGAACATTTCCACAACCCAGAGGGAACTACACTGTAAAACATCTGAGCTGCATTTAGTTGTGTCTACTATCTTCTTCTCTTTAAGTCAAATAAATTTAGTTAATTTTATATTTTTAACCTAAACCTGTGAGTTTGTGAAAGATAAACTTACAGCAGTAAGTTGTGTTAACTTTTTATTAAGAGTTGAATAAACAGAGTTTTTAGGTTTGCACTTTAAAAACTGAAAGAAGAAAAAGTCAGGAGTGGGAACTATTTCCCAGAATGCTTAGCGGCGTGTATTTCTCTCCTGAGATGGAAGTGTGTTACATTGATCTGTTCACACTAAATGTTTCTGAGCTGAATTCATTCAGATGTTTCATAAAATTCATCATCAGATCAGAAATTTGGTTCATGTGATTTGAAACAAGAAGTTAAATTATTCTACAGCAAAATAAGTTGTTATTTTAACTTCATATTGTGAGTAAAATAACAGAGAAATGTGGCTCTTTAACTGGGTGAGGACAGTTTTTTTTTCTTGCATATTGTGAAATAATTATTTGGTTTTAACTTTTAAAAAGTTAAAACTCACAATTCAAGATTAATGAACTTAAAAAATGTTTAGACAACTTGTGTCTTGTTAAATCAACTTCATGAACTTTGATTTCTGAGTTAAAACAAAACCATTTTCTTGTTGACTTAAATTTCATTTTCAAGGCAGTTAAAGCATCTCTTAATGTTTTACAGTGTATTGATTATCACTGATCAACTGTGTAGAAATGTATCAGTGAAGTTAAATGGAGAAAAAGGCTTTAAATGGTAAGAAAGCAGAATAGACAGGAGTCCAGTGCAACAGAAGAAGGTGATGAGATCTGATGACTTCAGATTTACCCTCTTCCAGGCTGATTGGGGCGTCAGGTTAAGATCGCAGATAAAATGATGCACCCATCATGCATAATGTCTATTGTAGCAGCCAGTGGGGGCAGCACTATGATCTGGGGTTGTTGCAGTTGATCAGCTCTATTTTTAGCAACATTGTGCCTCCAACATAATAAATAAATGGCCTGCATGACAAGTTTCCAAAACCACTCCTGAGTAAAAATAATAATAAAGCAAATTTTCCAGAGCATATCCTGATGATCCCCAAGACTTTGAGGAAAATGTTCTGTTTACTGATGAGACAAAAGCTGGACTCTCTGGACAGAGTGTGTCTCATTACATCTGGTGTAAAAGTGACACCATGTCATCA